>NW_022196895.1:18777813-18812808 GCF_008632895.1 Mastomys coucha | reverse complement strand
GTGTGTGTATGTGTGTGTATGTGTGTGTGTGTATGTGTGTGTATGTGTGTGTATGTGTATGTGTGTGTGTGTGTTTATGTGTGTGTGTATGTGTGTGTGTGTATATGTGTGTGTGTATGTGTGTGTATGTGTGTGTGTATGTGTGTGTGTATGTGTGTGTGCGTGTATGTATGTGTGTGTGTATGTGTGTGTGTGTGTATGTGTGTGTGTGTATGTGTGTGTGTGTATATGTGTGTGTGCGTGTATGTATGTGTGTGTGTGTATGTGTGTGTGTGTGTATGTGTGTGTGTGTGTATGTGTGTGTGTGTGTATTAAGGACTGATAAAGGAGGAAGGAAAAGAAAAGGAACTCAACAAAAGATGACTCCTGGGTATCAGTCACATGCATTCTGCTTGCTGACTTTCTTCACAGAGACAATGAGTGCTGTCTCTGACTGTAATTGTGGGCTGACTACAGAAGATAAAAAGATGAAGCAGTGTCAGGAAGCTAAGCATGAAGTGACTGGGTAGGAAGAAGGCTGAAAGACGAAGGCTGGGGGAATGCATAGTTAGGCATGAGTAAGGGAGGACAAATCTGTGGGAGAAGTGGGAGTCCTGTGGTGTGAAGAACATAAGGACGGGGTCTTTCTCCATATTGTCAGCACCCATACAAGGAGCAAGTGTGGCAGCTCATACAGGTGACAAAACAAGAGTCTGTCAAATAGTTTGTATGAATGTATGTGCGTGTGCACATATGTTTATGTGCTTGTATGTACATGTACATGCACATTTCCGTGTGTGTGTGTGTGTGCATGCATACTCACACATAGGTGTGTTGTGTGAATGCTGTGGTGTAGATGTAGCAGTCAGTGAATGCCTTGCACGCTTGTTTCTCTACTTCCCCTATGTGGATCCCGGTGATCAAACCCAAGTTTTTACAAAAAAAAACCCTTGTATCAACAAGTGTTTTTACTTGTGGGAGCATCTTACCACCCATAATTAGATGTCATGTGTCCATACTTTTATTCTTTTTTCTATACCCTCTCTCCAGCCATATTTGTTCTAAACTGGAGCATGGAAAATCAAATCTCTCTGCCTAAGAGAAGGCAGACATCAGAAATGTTGGGAATGCTGATGAGTAACTGGAGGACAACCGATGAGATCCTTAGCATCACCATCTGAGAAGGCACTTGCAGCTGCTAAACTATTCATTGTTCTGAACATATTTTATATAAGATTTCATTCACTCATTGTTTTTAACATTATTTAACAGATACATTTTAGGTGACCTGTATGAGCTTACATATCTGGTTCTTGTGCGGGTCCTAGCAATGCAGAAAAAGTCATCCTCCTTAAGTTCTCAATATATGCTACATGGAGCAAATGATTCTGTTTCTTCTACAGCCTTTCCAATCATCTATGTTCTGTGTGCTATGGGGGATTAATACTAATGGCCTTTGTGGCAGAATCTAGAATCACCTAGAACACAAACCTCTGAGCATGCCTATGAAGGAGTTTCTAGATTGTGCTAAATTAAAGAAGAGTCAATTCGCAAACCACACAAAACTCAAGAAGAAGGGAGACTAAAGTGTGGATACTTCGGTCCTTCTTAGAAGAGGGAACAAAATATCCATGGAAGGAGTTACAGAGACACTGAAGGAATGACCATCCAGAGACTGTCTTACCTGGGGATCCATCCCATCTACAGTCACCAAACCCAGACACTATCGTGGATGCCAACAATTGTTTGCTTACAGAAGCCTGATATAGCTGTCTCGTGAGAGGCTCTGCTAGTACCTGACAAATACAGAAGTGGAGGCTCACAGCCTCCACTGAGGCTGAGCACAGGGTCCCTAATGGAGGAGCTAGAAAAAGGACCCAAGGAGATGAAGGGTTTGCAGCCCCTTAGGACGAACAACAATATGAACTAACTAGTGCTCTCAGAGCTCCCAGGGACTAAACCACCAACCAAAGAGTACACATGGTGGGACTCATGGGTCCAGCTGCATATGTAGCAGAGGATGGCCTAGTCAGTCATCAATGGTAGGAGAGGCCCTTGGTCCTGTGAAGGTTCTATGCCCCAGTGTAGGGGAATGCCAGGGCCAGGAAGCAGGAGTGGGTGAGTTGGTGAGCAGGGGAGGTGGAAGGGGGTAGGGAGTTTTCAGAGGGGAAATGAGGAAAGGGGATAACATTTGAAATGTAAATAAAGAAAAATAAATAATATCTAGTAAAAATTATCTAATAAAAAATGGGAAAAAAAGAAGAGTCTTTCTAAAGTGTGTGAAATCACCCGTGGGTTGGAGCCTAAATGCAAGAAGAAAATGAGTTTTGAGCCATCATTCAGCTCTCTTTTCCAAGCTGCAGATGCTTTATAATTAGCTGCCACCTGATAGCCCTACTATGATTAACTGTGTGTTTAATCTATGAGCCAAGATAAAGCCTTCCTTCCGTAAGTGTCTTCTTGTCAGGTATTTGGTACAGTCAGGTACAGTGACTTTTAAAGTATTATGGTAGCCATGATATAGCTTTATGGTCCCAACTTTTGTGAAAAATATCCAGCCATCCTATCTGTCGACTGCATAATTCTAGAATATCATTTTCAGAATTCAGTTTAACCATTAAATCATTAGTGGCCACTTGATGATAAGTTTCCAGTGGCTAAGGTGTATGGATCAGAAAGCTAAAAGTAAAATTTGCTAGTACCAGGACACACTTGACGGCTGTGTGAATTCTGTGTTCCAAGTTCTACATTCAGTGAGATTAGAAGCCGACCTCTATCCTGGGTGAATCACTTCTACTGGGACATGTTGTTCATTTTGATACTACTGTTATTTAGGATCATGAACACCCTGTGCATTGTAGGAAAATTAGTAGCATACCTAATTAGTAGCAGCAACCCCTCTCAAAGATGCAGTATCTAAATGTGCCTTCAAATATCTCTAAATACATCTAATCTCTAAATAATAATAATAATAATAAATAAAAATATTCTGATGGCCAAAGCACTGAGCTAATAACATTATGGTAGCTAAGCTTGGCCTGGTTACCTTGCATTTCTCATGTTTTGGGATTACGAAACAAAGGTCTACACAAGTGGGGTCATCCAGAGGAAGGGACCTGCTGTTCCAGAAAGGGGTAGGCAGCAGGATTCAAGAAACACTGGACATCCACTGCATATCTCCTAGTACATGCAAAATAAGATCAGAGCAGTGAATAGTGGCAAGACATCCATAGGCTCAGATGCCTCAGGAGTGATATCTGGGTCCTGCTACCAGATCTACCAGCCGAAGAGCAGGTCTGAGGATAATCATAAATGGGTCTTAAGGGAGGATAGGAGGCATGTCAGACAGAGGTTAAATCCAGCTTGAGACTGGCCCAGCCTATAGCTAACCAACCAGTTATTGCCTTTGTCATTTCCTTCATTCTCCCTTCCTCCCTTCCATTCCTTTATTCCCCCTCCAGTAGCTTGTGACGGAGTAGTCCTCGTGTATGACACTGCAAGTGCTATGAGAACTAGAATGGTCCCAGAAGGTGTGAAGCTCCATTGAGGTCCTGAAACCCGTGCAATGCATGTGAGCCAGGAAAACAATTGCACAGCCTAGTCCTATTCAAGCCTGTAAAGTGTTGGACATCTGCTCAAGTTCCAAGGTCTGGAAGTAGCCTGCAGGAACAGCCTGGAGACAATTTAGGTCCATGGAAAACAGGGGTGATTGTAGATATGCCATAAGCCAAAGATTTGGTGCTTTAACCTCTGCCTGGGACTGGCCTACTGAGTGCTTCTCAAGCAAACATGAGGTTCTAGGTTAGTGGCTTCCAGCTCTAAGTGTCCCCTTTAATCAACATTTCTTGACATTTTCCAGCTTGATCCACAATGCAGGGAATCCATGAGGCCCTATTCTAGGTAATAGAGAACTCTCTAAACTGCTGACACCTCAGAAAATTCTTAAAGATCTATGCCTGCAAAGGTGGTATTAGGAATGTGTAAAGATGCAAAGGAAAGGAAGACAAGGAGCCATTATTGAATGGTATTGGAAGATTTAGGGGACAGATGATCAAAGGAACATAATTCATGGTGATCTTCAGGACTGATGAAGTTTTTTAGGGTCAAGGCAGCAAGCATACTGTGAGCATGTCAGAAAGAGCCCGAACACCTCCCATTATCACTCTAGCAGGGGTAGGTTAAAGAAGTCTGCCCTTGGAGCCAAGCACATCTTCCAGGTAAGTTTCCAAGTATGGCCGGTGATGTGCCTCTAAGTCTGCAATGTGGGCAAAGGCTGCAAGAGGATCTCCAGGTTGTTGGAGAAAAGATACTGCATGGAGAGAGATGAAAATAGAAGTGGGATTGGGTGAGGGAAAAAAGACTGAAGCCCCGAGGACCAGCAGAAAGAATGGAAACAGGCAACCTCTAGAGATAGGAGGTTGGGGGGGGGAGCTCCAGAATGCACCAAAGACCTGGGAGGTAAGAGACTCTCAGGACTCAAAGGGAGAGACTTTAAATGAAATGCCTGACAATAGGGAGAGGGAACTTAGAGAACCCACCTCCAGCAGAAAGACAGGGTATCTAATGAGGGAGAGGGGAGCCATCCCATGGTCACAACTCTGACCCATAATTGTTACTGTCTGAAAGAATTACAGGGATGGAAATAGAGAGGAGCCTGAGGAGAAGGTCAGTGACAGACCCAAAGAGGGATCCAGCTCAACGGGAAGTCTCAAGGTCTGACACTATTACTGAGGCTATGGATCACTCACAAAAAGGGACCTATCATGACTGCCCTCCGAAACACCCAACAAGCAGCAGAAAGAGTCAGATGCAGATATTTGCACCCAACCAATGGACAGAAGTAACTGATCCTTGTTGTTGAATTAGAGAAGGCTGAAAGAAGCTGAGGAGAAGGGCGATCCTGTAGGAGGACCAGCAGTCTCAATTAATCTGGACCCCCCCAAAATCTCTCAAACACTGGACCACCTACCAGGTAGCATATACCAGCTGATATGAGGCCTCCAACACACACACAGTAGAGGACTGCTGGGTCTGTGTTCATTCACAGATGATGTACCTAACCCTCAAGAGACTGGAGGCTTCCCAGGGAGTTTAGAAGTCAGGTGAGGTGGGGGTGGGGACATCTATATGGAGACAGGGCCTGGGGAGAAGGTATGGGATGTGGAACAGTCAGAGGGTGGAGGGGGGATAAAATATGGAGTGTAAAAAATGAATTAATTAAAAAAATAGAAGTGGGACCTTTGTTTCACAGGTGGATTTAAAACAAATTTAGCAGATACAGGACAAGTTCCCCACAAAACAAAGGAACCTGTGCAGTGAGGAGTCCATGGGCATTAGACACACTGGGAAAGGTATGAAGTATTCTGTGTTTAGGGACACACATGGAGCTGATGCAACAATAGCCTGTGCAATGTACAGAGTCTCCAGTATTCTCCATAATGGTTTCCTTGCTACCCTTATTTTGGTTAGTGAAAGATTTGAAATTTCACTCTGACAGCTAATATACAGAATTTCTGTTTCACATATTCTGCCAGGCTGGGGGCTTGGTTACTAATTTTAAGATACAAAGAAATAGCAGATCCAGATTAACTCTGACAGATTCCCAAGATCTGAGCACAAGTGTGATAAACGCAAATGTGATAAAAACACACACACACACACACACTGTAGATCATGGAAGCTAGCCCTGGAGGAAAATAATTTTCTTTTCAAATAGAAAGTACATGAAAATTAAGGTTCCCAACCTATGTGAGACAGCACAATTAAACACTGTAGCTAAAATAGACTTAAGAAATACGTGCCAATAAAACTTTTAAAATACACTATTAATTTTATGGCCTTTAAAAATACTGTCTGAAAGATATAACGCTTTAATGAACTAGAACAATAAACATTTCTGAAAGGTTAGTTATTTATTGATGAGCTATAAATTCTGTTTTTTATTAGCCATGATAGAAACATTCATTCTGAAAAATCTTCTCTCACTATGAAATGTCTAGCTAAGCTATTGATCAGCTGTGCTTCCTTTTAAATTAGCAAGAATAAAAAAAGCATGACCAAAATGATTTCTCTAGGGAAAATAATAAGAATAAAGAGAAATATATTTGTGTATGGATCCTGGGATGATGCAAGGATTTAAACTCTTTCTTGATGAGTTTATCATGTGGTTATTAGAACACTTTAGCTGGTTGTGTTAGTACATGCCTCTAATCCCATTCTTGAAAGGCAGGAGGATTACCTTGAGTTCGAGGACAGGCTAAGCAACATAGTGGATTTTAGGCCAGCCTTGTCACCAAAGTGAGAGTCCACTTAAAAAAAAACAACAACAAAAAACTCCAAAAGCAAAGAAAAAGAAAAAAACCCACCCAAAAGAGTTACAAAGACATTTAGGAATGGGTATGTGTCCAGTAGAATTGAAAGCAATTGAAACAAACACTGCAATATAGCCCAGGCAGACCTCAAACTCTACCTAATGCTGAATTTAAACTCCTGGTCTTCCTCCTTCCATATCCATGTGATGACATCATAGACTACCAAACTTAACCTAATCTTTCATATTACCTTCTTTTTCTTTTCTTTTTTTTTTCTTCTGATTTTGTATCTCTTCCAGGAGATTTCCTTACATAGTAAGAACATGTATTAGCAGAAAAGGGAAGAGTATACTGGGGGGTGGGTGGAAACTGGCCAAGCAACAGCACTGCATCTAGAAACATAATCAACTTAGATTTCATTCAACAGACAGCAGAAAGTTATTCAATGTAAAGCCAAAACCTGATGAAAAGAACCGAGTTCGTGTCTATAGATAAGCAGTGTGCTGGTTTAGACAGTGTCAGGGGAGTCTCCCTGGAACCTACTGGTAATAAGGAACTAACTATGGTCCCATGTGGAGGATGTAGGGAAGAGCAAGCCGAGAAAGGAGAATAAAAGATGACTTAGTGAAGCAGGAAGCATGTCCAATATAATGGCCAGCATGGCGAGCAACAGCACCTACTGTGCCCTGGACTCCATGAAGCATTCAGAATGCCCACCGATGGAGTCAGAAAGCTAGTCAGGATAAAATTTGATATTCAAAGGAACAGGTCAGATTTTTTTTGTGTGTGTGTGCAAATATGTAAGAGCAGAGCTGACAGCAATTAAAAACAACTTTCATGTGTGAATTTAATTTTTGTCACTGCATTGGATAATTTTTGTCTTTGCATTAGAAAAGAAAAAAAGAGACATGAAGTTATTTCTGAGAATACATTTTATTTATTTTGATCTATCTAAAATGTTACTTTAACATCTAACTAATTCTTGAGCTATTTTATATTCTCCCTGAAAATTATTTGCTATTTAGTCATTCATCGATTCATGGCCTACATATAAAACACATACACACAACACAAAGTAGTCACATTTCCAGTTGTGAGCTGCTGTGTGACTGGCTACTGGCCACTATAATGAACAGTAGAGCTTCAGACAAGGACCACTCAGAATCATTACTATGTAGTGATTGCTATAATTCATGAGAATGATGATAAGAACTGGGACTGGATGTCATAAATGGCATAGTTGTCCACACCTGTAACTCTCACCCCAACCCCTACCCCACAGACAGAGGGTCACTAGGGCTAGTTGCCAACCTAACTAGCCCAGGTTCAGTGGGTGACTTTGTTTCCAAGATAAAGGACACACATACACACACACATGCACACACACACACACACACACACACACACACACACACACAAATATTAAAAAGCTCAGTAGTTAGAAAGCAATTAGATTGGGGATTGTTAACAAGGAAGCCTTAATTTTAAACAATTAGGTATGAGAATATCCAAGGAAGATTAAACAAAAAAAAAAATAAAATAAAAGAGGACGTCTGAACAGCATTTGTGATAAAAAGTGAGGAAGGCAGGAGATGCTGCTGGAAGGATGAAACAAAGTTACAGAGGAGTCAGAAAATCAGAGCAAGAGCATCATGGGTGTAACCAGGGGGGTGTTGGGAAAACGATGTGCTACCACAGATGTAAGGGGTGGGGGTTGGGGAAGTGATGTTATATTGTGCATGTGGTAACACCCATAAACCACTTAGAATTACTCAGGTCAACACAGTATGCAGAACACTGTGCAAGCTGTTGCTTCCATTAAAGAATAATCAATATGCTCTTTAGCGAGAAAACAGCCAGATAGTAGGACCCTAAGCAGGACGATGATTCTAACACACAGTCATAATGGAAAGCGTCCAGCTCTGATGAGCTGTTGTCACTGACTCCCTTATATCTGATTTAGTTAAGAACTCTTGTGTGTATTAAAGCAAAAGCACTCTGTTTTCTCTAAAAAGTGAGTTTTCAGTTTTAAACCCAACCACTCAGTTGGATCTAGAAGACAGCCAACTCGGGAGACTGACTGTATATGTTCAGGTTTCACTAGCAAGAGGGATTTTTTTTTCTTCTGAATTACATAAAGAAGCATAAAAATTAATGGAGGCTGTTGAAAGACAAAGAGGGGGAATCACTAAAAAAAATAGGATTCAGAAATAGGATAAGAATGTGCTAAAGAATGCTTTGAAAGAAATGTTTGAGCATTATTTTCAAAATTAGACTAAGCCAATATTCCCCAAACTGTGCATTCCAAAACAGCTAATATATTAGATAACTTTAGGTAAATGCATCTTAAAAACAAAAACAAAAATAAAAAACAAACAAACAAACAAAAAAACCCTTTTCTTCTAACAAATACAGTTTGTGCCTACTATTAAATTTCATTATTGTTTTTACTATAAGCATTTTGTAATATACTGGAATTTCTTATAAGGATGAATTATGAACTGTCTACAAAACTTATTGGGCTGCAATCCTCTCACAGAGCAATTATCAATACCTTATAAAACAATTACTCTTTGAGGATACTGTGGGGGAAATGACACAGAGCTATGTATGAGAACAGTCAGGGGCAAACCATTTAAGTCTAATGAATATGTTCATGCTTCATATGAAATCCCTGTTTAACAAATTAATGAAAACATTTTAAGATTTGGACTTGGAATAATTTTCAAGATATTACCAGAATGTCAGGATTTAATAACCAAAGTAACTATACAGAACGGAAAATAGAATCTTGAAAAAATGATATAATAATCCTTACTCTATTCACCATAGATTATCAAGTTAAAATCCCTCTGCAGACAGCAGCTCCCACAGTCCCAACTGGTCAGAGCACTGGGAGGAAATGCCAGTGAGCTCTCATATCTAAATTAGTCATCCTTGTCCTCAGGCTCAGAGAACAGTGTGGAAGACAGAATAGGGAGACCTGCACAGAATCAAGCCAGTCAACATTCTAGCATGGGTAGGGGAAGGGTCATGAAGCCCTACACCTATCCACAGAAGTAGTTGATGGGTGTATAGTACAGTGTGGAGAGTCACTTTTCTTCAGAGATGTGAGCCCTAGTAGACTGATCATGCTCTACTGGGTAGCCCCCGACTCATGCACATATAGGCAGCAATAAGTGGACTCTGCTGGTTACACAAAAAGAGAACAGGAAGTTGGGAGGAGGGATGTTGGAGAAAGGGTTGTGGAGGAGATGGAGGGTGAGTTAGGAGGTGGAAGAGATAAAAAGAAATTGTACATATGTATGAAACTCTCAACAAATAAATAAAAATATTTAAATTTCATTGCAGGCAATTTTATTATTTTCTAATTTTCCAATCTTTATGTGCACGAACGACAATTTTAAAAATGAAAATTTCATTATACAGACATAAAGACATAGAAGAATTTTTTAAGTTATGCAATTTTCATCCTTCTCATCCAATTTAAAAATAATGCACAGAGTCAAACTAAAATGAACAAAGGAAAGACTTTCAAGAGAAAATATTATGAAAAAAAATCAACATGTAGATGGAAAAGTGGAAGGCTTTTGTGTCATAATTGTTATGACAGAGTTTCAAAGCTAATTTTCATAATAAAAGCCTCCCCTGTTCCATGCCTAGATGATTTCTTTTCTTCCCACAGCCTGCTGCACTTATGATAGGCACTCAACACCAGGAAGAACTCACAAGGTACAAAGTTCATCAGAGAATGTTGGGAGCTAGATTTGCTGTGCCCAGGAGGAGGCCATGTGCCATTCTGAACCAGAAGGAATTCTGGCATGGGAATGGGCAGGAGTAGAGGGCATCTGATTATTGATATCTCAATAAATGCATTGAAAAGGAGCTCTGAAACAGACAAAGATTCTCAGGTGGCAACGAGACTTGTGGAAAATGATTCTCCTTATAATAAACAACATACGTGTGTGTGTCTCTGTGTGTGCATATTGTATGTATATATGCATGAATTCACATGGCTCGTGCATTATGTATGTATGTATTTATAAGCATATATTATATACATGTACACATACCTATTTTTCTTATGAAAATCTACTTTGTAAACAACTTAAGCACCAAGATAAAGTTCTGGCATCCAATCCATGCATTCAACTCTCTTCTGATAATCAACCAGATGGTGGGGAAGCCTTCGGGTAAAATAAGACACATGGAATAGTAATTTGTGGCCTTAGTGACCAGGAAAATGGATTTTTTTTTCTAACAAGAGTATCAAAGGTTTTTCTCATAATTTCAGTTTTAAATTTTAGCATATATGTAATGGGGAAATGGTTGTCTGAAGAACATAGAAACTTACAGAAAATAAATGGCAAAGGAAAAGCTCAAGATTGGGTTCTAAATGGGCTCAGTTACTGAGCGGCCACTACAAAGCTTGCATGAGGTTTTAGTTACTCTTCATGGCAATATTATCAGAAAAAACAAATACTGTCCAGTACCACTGTCCTATACTTTTAATATTCTAAGCTCCTTTTAAATAAGTCGTCTGCCCTCGATTTGCCACACAGAGTATGCTAATTCCAACTGTACCCCAGCAGCCAGTTCAGATGAGAAATAGCCTGCAGGAGAACCAGTGAAAAGAAATAAAATAAAGACATCTAAAGACAAACACAAATCCTCTGACAGATGAAGCTGTAACCTAAAATTAGAATAGCAAGCTTTGATACTCATGGAACATCCACTTCATGATAAATCTGTACACAGTTTTTGCTCACACCTTGGGGCCATCTGACCACCATTTATGAGAAGTGGTGCTTTCAAAATGACCTAAAGGCAGATTACAAAATCTGAACAAATCTTAAGAAATACGAAAATATATACATATAACTTTATTCTATTTATTTTTTGAGATAGGGTTGCTTGTGTAGTCCAGGTTGGCCTTGAACCCCATATCTAACGGAGGGTGACCTCGATCCATCTGCCTCCATCTCCAGAGTTCTAAGATGACAGGGCTACATTACCACACACAGCTTGTGCATATTTATTAAAAGGCAATGTCCCTTTTAATTTTTTTCCCAGTGTTCCCTCTGTGGGAGGAGGTGAGGAAAAGCAGACGTTCAATGCACTCAGCCATTAAACTGAATATGAGTGTTCTAGCTGGTGAAACGTGAGCTCATGTTCTCACAGAGATAAAATAAGGTTATGTTATAATGTAGTGAGAACCAGTGAGTCACTGTTTCTATTTGTAGCACTCTGAACGGCTGTGTTTAAGGGACTATCTATTAGTCACTCCTTTCTTTAACAAACACTTCATAAGCATCAACGACGTGCCAGGAACCATGAAATGGACAGACGGCTTCTGTTTCCGCAAGCGCCTGGGCCCTGGAGTAGAAGAGGAAAGGATTCCGTGTTGGCAGTGAAAGAGAACTCCTTAGAGCAGAATGAATGCTAGAAGAAGCTCCTGACTCTGGATCTGCTCTGCCTGTATTTCCTTCTTTGCGGCTTTTAAAACATTTTCTCTCTACTGAATTTGTTTCAGCTTACGCCAAGTTTAATGGTGTCCCTTTCTCTTTATTGTTCAATAAAACCAAGAGCCAATAATAATAACAACTGTCGTTAATTTAATGCATGCAACAGCCCCAGTCTCATTTTGTATTCATGCCTATAACAAAATCCTACAGACAGGTAGCTTATAAACAACCAAAATTGATTTCTCAGTTTTGGAGGCTGCAAGTCTAAAAAGGCAGTGTCTGTAGATGTGGGGACTAGAAAGAACCATTTCTGGGTTCACAGATTGCATCACCTTGCTATCTAACTTCAGTCAAGCTAACTTGATCATTATCCTATCCAGCTTTAAATGGCCATACCTAATGGCATCATTACTGGTGTTGGTGTTATTTCAACATGTATGCTATGATGTACGCACGCACACACGCATTTAATATATACATATATGCTATATAATATATATGTACAGGAGGGATACAAGCATTCAGTTCAAGCATCAAGCTTCCTTTTGTATTATACTCAAGTGCTCTTTTCAGCTAGCAGGTAGGTATTGTTGATGAACATGGATGTGGGAGGAGCTAGGACTACACAGTCAGACAGGGCAGGGAGCTGAGGACTCTGGTCATGCAGAGAAAGGATGTTAGTGTGTGGCAGCTGAGGGACAGCATGGCAGCAGAGTCATCCTTGCTACTGCTGTTTCTTTAATTTTTTTTTTTTTTTGGGTTGGACATTTTTAGCCCACGAAGCTCATCTCTCCACAGTCCAATTCCATCATCGGTAAATTTGGCATTACTAGTAATTTACTTCAGAGTTTTAGTGAGGAGTAAATGAATAAATACACACAAAATGCACCAAATAGCTCTGGCTTACAGACCATTCTCAGGGAGCTGATGAAGGGCTAATGATGGAAAAGCCTCAGGTAAACTGAGGAGCTTGGGGACAGGAGAGCTGATGTCACTGACCACACCTGTGGAAACTGTCAGGTTCCAGCAAGCCTCTGGATCCTTTCTCAGAACTTTTGTTGTCCTCCTATGAAACCCAAGTCCCCTGTACCACGTGTGACAACTCCAGAGCACAGACTGGTACCACTCACTCACTGTCCCGATTGAAGAGTAGTCTGCTTCTGGAGATGTGACCTGCTTTCTTTTATGTCTATGTACACCAACAATCCCGATGTATCAGTTCAGATTAATAATAACTATTTAGTGGGAGGGTAGGCAGGAGAAGTGGGAATGTGAGGCCACTGGCTCCATAATGAAATCTTGTCTGTAAATTGATAATTAATTAATATTTGTGAGAGGGTGTGGCAGACCTCTGTAGCACTGTAAAGTGCCTCTAATACAGTGTTTGTCAACCTTCCATATGCTGTGACCCTTTAATACAGTTTCTCATGGTATGGTGACCCCCAGACATAAAATTATTTTACCCGCTACTGTAAGCAAACCCATACACACTATTAACTTCCTAGGGAGAGGAGTAGCTCTTTAAGTGTCGAGGGTTTCATAGACTCAAGAAAACAAACAGTGCACGTCTGGTATCATGTAAGGAACCTAGATTTAAAGTGTGTGTGTAGGTCATGAAAGTGAGTAAGAGATCTTAGAAGAGGAGGGAAACAGAGGGTACACACCTGTAGGGGGAAAACTGGAGGGAGAAGGAAACAGACAAACTCAGGGGCAGACGCTCTAGGGGGAAAGGAGCTTGCCTGGTGAACCCTGCACAGTGGCCTCAGCTCTCTCCTGAGCCAGAGACACAACCTAAAGTCTAAGCCCTAAAGAAACCAAACGTACGCTCACTTAAGCTGCCCGGCTGGATATGCTGTGGCATACAAGCCAAAACTCTAGGCAGGCCAGGAAAACTCGGGTGATTACTTCTTTATCAGTGAGCGGACACTATTTTTCAAAAAACCTGTCTGTTTTGGGGGCACACATGCTTCAGTTTAAAGAATGCAGGGAGAGGATATAGGATGTTATGTCCTATGGGTTATGAACAGCAGGTTTTAATCTCTAGGAGGTTAGCTGCTTTAACGATATCATTCAATAAATTCACTTTGGTGTGTTTAAAATGTGTTATTATCTGATACATCATGAGACATAAAGCAGTGTTTATATATAATCCTGCCTACTGGATACTTGGGTTAAATGATCCCATAAATAACATCCAGATACCATGAGCTATTATTACCTACTGTCCTTTCTGTTTAGTAAGAAAGAAAAAAGGGAAAATGAAGGTGTAGAAATCTCAGCTCCTCCTATACCATGCCTGCCTAGATGCTGCCATGTTCCTGCTTTGATGATAATGGACTGAACCTCTGAACCTGTAAGCCAGACCCAATTAAATGTTCTTATAAGAGTTGCCTTGACCATGATGTCTGTTCACAGCAGTAAAACCCTAACTAGAACAAGGTTTTAGTCCTTGTTTCATTATTGAAACATACACAACTGCAAAGTTAATATGTTTGAATTAATATTAATAAACATAAAAGAACTTAGCATCCTGTCAAATAAATAACACACCAATATTAAATTTTATAAGAGTAAAATCTCTAGTAGTCATTTAGTAAAGGCTTGCTTTGCGATCTCGGTCTTTCCTCTTTTTCCTTTAAGTGTGTTTTAACTTATGAATGGAGCCACACCAGGTACCTCAGCTGCCATAATTTCATCATCACCCAAACTCTGAGCCCAAACAACTGCCCTTCCTTATATCACTTCTATCAGTCATTTTGTCGCAGCAACAGAAAAGTAACTGACATATTGATATGAGCAGTATTTGTTTTGGTAATGTACTGAATTCCCTAGGATATATGTCCTTCCTTCCTTCCTTCCTTTCTTCCTTCCTTCCTTCCTTCCTTCCTTCTTTCTTTCTTTCTTCTGTCTGTCTGACTCACTGAATAAATGAATGACTGTCAGTCTGTCTGTATATCTCTGTTCCTCTGCCTCCATTTTCTGTCTCTGTCTCTTTATCTTTGTTACTCTATCTCTCTCTAACCCTCCTCTCTTCCCAAGGGCAATGTCCTTTATAGACTTAGCTGACCTCACACTCACAGAGATCTTCCTGCCTCTGCTTCCCAAGTGTGGGACAGTGAAAGGCAGTCTGTTTTCTGGTTGAGCTAGGTTTAAACCCTGGATACCCATCAGATAACTGTAAGGGACAGAGGGCTTTTGCCTGACACGCTCCTAGACACCAAAATCCTGACACGAGGCCCTGAGCTCTCCATACTTCTGTGGCCATCAGCTATGTAGGGAAATGCCCCAAGCCCCTCCATAGGTAGAGGATGTGACTACAGATCTAGTAGCTTCAAGACATATCTCCATTTTAATGAGGTACCTAAAGGCCCAAAGGGCTTAGCCAATTAAACTTCCCTTCCCAGACACTCCGCCCTGCAAAAGGTGTTTAACCTCAGGCCCGCCCTGAGAAAGTGGGGTATGGTTTCACTCATCACAACTCTCCACCATAACAATAAGTGCTTTAAAATTATGGACTGCCTCTTCTCATTCGGGATCACTATGGGGAACAATAGGGCAGGTCTGCCTCTGAAGAGCTGAGTGTCTAAGCCAAGCCACCTGCCTGAACTAGCCAAAGACTCCCCTCCCTGTGGGAAGTAGCCAGAGCTCTCTCCTCCACCACTTTTCCCTTCGGGCTGGTCTAGAGCCTGCTCACCTGCCCACACTCCTTCCCACCTCTTCCAAGGCATCCAGTGCTTCTGCAGTGCTCAAGAGGTAGAACCTGCAGTCCCTGGCCTCCGTGCGGCCCGGGGACCCATAAGTCTGGCTTTGTGCAGTCCAATGGGACCTCATACTGCTCTTCCCACCCACTTCCTCACCCCTGGAGTGGGGTCCTGCAGCTTCTCACAGCCTTTCAGCTGCATGTGGTGTGCATAGTCAAACTTTCCATGTCTCACCTCACTCAGCAGCCCGAGCCCTGGGCAGGACACGGTCCACCCATTTTAACCCACACCCAAGTGCTGGGATTAAATACATGTGCAACCACATTTGAGTTCCTCTCTTAAAACAACATGGTCTCATGTATCACAGGCTGGTTTTGAATTCACCTTATAGCCTGGACGAGCCATCCTCTCCCAGCACCTTTCTAAGGTCAGTCTCTAGTGTGCCAAGATCACAGGTGTGAATTACTATACCGAGGTAGTCTGTTTGTCTTAAATCTCATAATTCTCAAATATGTCTATGAATCCCAACAGAGGTATAATACCTCCATTGTTGGTTAAACAACCAACAATGGAAGGAACTATATGGTTTGGATCTAAACAATACAGTCAGAGTGTCTATCAGATGTTTCTAACTTTGACATTGATACACAATATTATCATGTACAAAGTTCACATTTGGGAACTGTGCAACTGAGTAACAAAAAAAAAATCACTTTTTTTTTTTAACATTGAAGGTGGATTTACTATTTTTGTTTTTGGCTATGGCAGTGGCAGCTACGGCAGTGGCTGCAGGTTGAACACCTTCATAAACTCTTACTGCCTGGTATCCTGATTTCTGCTGTTATGTTTTCGAGTTCCTTAACCTTGAGTAACTCTGTCCTATCTCCGAGGCTACAATGGACTGGACCGTCATTGATGTCAGTCCTCAGGACAAAGTTATTCTAGAGAGGAATTCTGTAATATAACATAACCAGGAAGTTACCTCTCCCAAGTGAGGAGAAAGTGACACGGTCTAAATACGAGAACACAGGTCAGGAGAGTAATAATGATGCCCTAGAATCAGACAGCTGCAGAGCAGAGGCCAGTGCATTTCTGGAGCTTTCTCTCCCAGCAAATTTCTTTCCTGAAAATTGGATCAGACCAAAGTAACACAACCAGAAAAGGGTACAACAAATAATCTATTTGAAGCTTACCACTTTAAAGATAGTGTATAGTTCACTGGAGTAAGGAATTCCATTTGCAGAGAAAACTCAAAACCACAAAGAAAGTTGGACCACAAACTAACAACAAACCAAGGGCCTAAGAATTTTATAGAGGTAAACATTCTCTGTCACAAAATATGCTTTTAAATTCACAAAATGAAATGCCAATCATGCCAACGACAAACATCTGCATGTTGGCTTTTGTGTGTAATAAGTTCTGCTTTCACTGGGAATAGAAACAACGCCTGATGTCAGGCCCTTGTTCCTTTACCTCCTCATTTCTCCCGACTGATTCTGGAACAACACACAGAGGTGCTCCTGAGAGATAAGGAACTTTCATGACAAATGTCACTGATAGTATATCCCAAAGGTGGGCCGAGCAGATGCCTTAGCACCCGTGCTAAAAGCCTGGGCACAGTGACCTAACATGAGGCAAACTTGGGGATCCTGAAGAAGAGGGAAGAACAGAGCCAGAAGAGTCAAGGACACCACAAGAAAAACCACAGGACCAATTAAACAGGGCTCATAGGAGCTCTCGGGGACTCAACAGACAATTGGGGAGCCTGCAATGGGTCTCACTGAGGCCCTCTGCATATATGGTACAGTTGTGTAGCTTTATGGTTTGGTGGGACTCATAACGGTGGAAGCACAGTTGACCTTGACTCTTTTGTCTGTCTTTGGAGGAAAAGAAGGAAGGAGAACTGCAGTCGGGATGTAATGTATGAAAGAAGAGTGAATTAATAAAAATAAATAAATAACCCAAGTCCACAAAAAAGCAACAAAATATAAAACAAACATACAAACAAAACAAAAACCTGGGCATGGTAGCACGTGTGTAATCCCAGCACTGGAGACACAGAGTCAAGAAGGTACATGGAGCTCTTTGGCCAGCTAGTGCAGCCAGATGGGTGAGCTCTAGGTTCAGTGAGAGACTCTGCTTCGAAAACAAGGTGCAGAACAAATGAGAAGGAGACATGAAGTCAATTTTTTGGCCTCTGCAAGTGCTTCTACACACATACACTTGTGTACACACAATACAAACAGAGAGAGAGATAGAGACAGAGAGAGACAGAGAGACAGAGAGAGAGAGAAAGAGAGAGAGAAAGAGAGAGAGAGAGAGAGAGAGGGAGGGAGAGGGAGGGAGAGAGAGAGCTAGGGAGGGAGAGAGGGAGGGGTGAGTGAGGAGAGAGCTAGCTCTGGACATTTTGCCAGGAAAATGAACACAGCCTTTCTCAAACTCCAGGATGTTTAAACATGATTCTCCTTTGAATCAGATTTAGGAACTAGATGTTCATCATAAAAAAATATTACCTTGAAATTCTCAAACTATAGCAAGTTGTAGGCCATAGAATTACAAACCTAGAATAGACTTTATCAGTTAGGCACTAAAACAGACATATTTGTAAACTACAATTTTGTGAGCATCAAACTATTGTTAGTGACAAAGTTAGACAGTAGTTCTTGGACACTTACAAAATTATCACCAAAGCATTATTAAATATTTTGACATTCTGATATGAAAACTAGCAATTCATTTTAAGAAGACATGAGGTCTCTGTGCACAAACCAGTTTGCTTGTCTTTTCCACTGTTGGTTGGAGGTCCTGAAGTAAGCCTGAGAGCACGTGCAGGGTCTGCCATGGAGTAAGCCTGAGAGCACGTGCAGGGTCTGCCGTGGAGTAAGCGTGAGAGCTGTGCAGGGTCTGCTGTGGAGTAAGCGTGAGAGCTGTGCAGGGTCGTGGAGTAAGCATGAGAGCACGTGCAGGGTCTGCCGTGGAGTAAGCGTGAGAGCTGTGCAGGGTCTGCCGTGGAGTAAGCGTGAGAGCTGTGCAGGGTCATGGAGTAAGCATGAGAGCACGTGCAGGGTCTGCCATGGAGTAAGCGTGAGAACACGTGCAGAGTCTGCCGTGGAGGAAGTGTGAGAGCATGTGCAGGGTCTGCCATGGAGTAAGCGTGAGAACACGTGCAGGGGCTGCCATGGAGTAAGCATGAGAACACGTGCAGAGTCTGCCATGGAGTAAGCGTGAGAACATGTGCAGGGGCTGCCATGGAGTAAGTGTGAGAGCATATGCAGGGTCTGCCATGGAGTAAGTGTGAGAGTACATGCAGGGTCTGCCATGGAGTAAGCGTGAGAGCATGTGCAGGGTCTGCCATGGAGTAAGTGTGAGAGTACATGCAGGGTCTGCCATGGAGTAAGCGTGAGAACACGTGCAGGGGCTGCCATGGAGTAAGTGTGAGAGCACGTGCAGGGTCTGCCATGGAGTAAGCGTGAGAGCATGTGCAGGGGCTGCCATGGAGTAAGCATGAGAGCACGTGCAGGGTCTGCCATGGAGTAAGTGTGAGAGCACGTGCAGGGTCTGCCATGGAGTAAACGTGAGAACACGTGCAGGGTCTGCCATGGAGTAAGTGCAAGAGCAGGTACAGGGACTGCCATGGTATTCGTGACATGGAGGCTGCATTTGGCCCTTCTTCTTTATGACCTGATATTCCTCTCTTTGCCACTTTCTTAAAGTTCAATAATTAAAATATATGTTCAGACATTTTAAGTATAAATAAATAATATCTAAGACAATTAACTTATAATATCTTAGGTTGTCTGCAGATATTTAGCTAAAAATTATTGCTCTTTTTTAAAATTACATATTTTCTTTATTTACACTACAAATGATATCTCCTCTCCTGGTTACCCCTCCAAAAAAATATCAAAAACAAAACAAAAACAAAAAAAATAACCCTATTTCCTCCCACCTACGCCTGCTCACCAACCTACCCTCTTCCACTTCCTGGCCCTGGCATTCCCCTACATGGGGCATAAACCTTCACAGGACCAAGGACTAGGCCATCCTCTGCTATACACATGCTGTTGGAGCCATGAGACCCCCATGTGTACTCTTTGGTTGGAGTTTTAGTCCCTAGGAGCTCTGAGCGTACTAGTTAGTTCATAATGTTGTTCATCCTAAGGGGCTGCAAACCCTTCAGCTCCTTGGGTCCTTTCTCTAGCTCCTTCATTGGGGACCCTGTACTCAGTCCAATGGATGGCTGTGAGCCTCTACTTCAGTATTAGTCGGGTATTGTCAGAGCCACTCAGGAGACAGCTATATCAGGCTCCTGTCAGCCAGCTCTTAAAACTCAAGATAATAATAGAAAATTACAATTTTTTCTCGAACAAAAATGAGTAATCTCAAAGTCACACTAAATTTTTCAATAATTACAAGTCAGCATATGGATTACCCTCTCTAACAAAATCACCCTTCCATCCAACTATATGGTTTCAACTATAACTGAAGGCTGCATAAGATGGGACTAATCTATACATGGCATTTAAATTGAATAACGAGACAGGAAAGAGGTGTTGCTCAGGCTCTTTTAATAATACATGCACGGTCCTGTGTGGTGGTGTAACTGGGCAAGCCAATGTGTCAGGGCATTAGGAGTGTCTTCAGAGAACTTGAAGCTTCAAAAGCAGGAAAAAGAACAAAACTCCTTTAAGAAAGGGTTTAGAGGAATTTTTTGTTGTTGTTGTTTTCCTACTTCTGGTCTGCCAAAACTTCTATAAAACTCTTCTTCAATTAGCATGGTGCTATATATCCATATTTCCAGCAGCTGTAGGATGGAAGGAGGCAGGAGGCTCACTTTGAGGCCATCCTTAGATGAGGCAGAATTTGCTCATGTGTTGTTTTTACTCCTAGCACTCAGGATGCAGAGGCAGGTGGATCTGTGAATTCAAAGCTCTTCTGGACCACTTAGTGAGTTCAAGACCAGTCAGGTTTTCACAGAGAGACTCAAAGAAACAACACCTTAAGGTGATCCTGGGCAATGTAGCAAGTTTTAGAACAACCTGAGCTACCTGAGATGCCGCTCAAGAATGTGGTTTTTTTTTTTTTCAAGCTTTAAAATGTCCTTTATATTCCAACTATAAACTATTTCTCTTTCATCTTATAGAATATATCACGCAGATGTTACAATTCTAAATTTGTTCTGTTGATAAGTTTTGTTTGATCCTGACAAGGATGCCTAGTTGTCACATACTTTATTTTTTTATTTTATTTTATTTTTTTCATTTTTTTTTATTTTAGATATTTTCTTTATTTACATGCGAATTTCTCCTTTCCCAGTTTCCCCTCCAAAAAACAAAAAAACAAACAAAAACAAACCCCTGTTGCCTCCCCCCTCCCCATGCCTGCCACCCCGCCCTGTGTTTTTAATCACAATAAGCACAAGAACCTAGGGGGTCTCTGGAGGCTCAAACAGATCTAGGATGACGGTGGTGGTTTGAAAGAAAAGAGCTCCCACTGGCTCATAGGGAGTGGTACTTTTAGGAGGTATCATCTTGTTGGACAGTGTGTCACTGGGGGTGGGCTTTGTGGTCTCAGATGCTCAAAAGCCAGTGTGGCACTCTCTTCCTGCTGTCTGCCAATACAGATGTAGAACTCTCAGCTACCTCTCCAGCACCATTTTGATCATGTTTCCTCACTATCATAAAAATGGACTAAACCTCTGAACTGTAAGCCCGTCCCGATTAAATACTGTCTTTTTTAAAGAGTGCCTGTGATCATGGTGTCTTTTTACAGCAGTAGAAACCCTAACTAATACAATGATTTAAGACATATTAAAAAAGGTTCCCATCTTCCTAGAATAAAGCTGACTCAAGGTGAGAGTAATTGAAATAAACAGGGGTGTGTCTTGTGAGTCCACTATATACCATATGGGTAGAAAGGCCAGTAAAGAGGGAAGAGAAGAGCCAAGAGGGTGCCCGGGGCATTGTCTGCCATGCTTCCAGAGAGGACTAGTGACTAAGAAGAAAAGGCAGGGTTCTATAGATGAGTGTGAAGCAACTGGAACAGAGTGAAAAGTCTGTCTGCTTTTCCAGGGAAATACTGGAGTAATAAGAGAAACTCTTGGTCTGTTTTAGAGCTAGTACCCACCACATCTCCTTAGGCATGTTGTTCTGACCATGTGGAAGTAATTAAAATACAAGGCCCTAATGTTTCTTCCAGATCCAAAGTCCCAAGATCTACAGAAACTGACGAAAAGGACAATGAGAATCATTGGGTCCAAAGAACTATTAACAGAAATGGTGATGAAACTGGGTGTACACAGGGTCAAAGCCAAGCGCATAACTCGGGTGACTCAGTGACCCGATGAAGTGGACTGTAACTTGAGCTGGTTCTTGTACTAAAACATGTAATGCACACTGCTAATGCAAGCCTCTAACATGAGTTTCTACTGAAAACCCAGAAGGCAATTATTTTGAAAAGAAAAGCTTTAGAAAAACGAGAAATGCCACCTAGAGGTATTTGTGAGAGGGCTTAGTTTCTAAGGTTAAGGAGGGTAAAGAAAAAGGAGAGAGAGAACCTGTGTTTAGCACACAGTCACATACCAGGGGGAATTGCTTCATGCAGCATATGCCTTCCAAATGACTCGGGGGATAGGCATGCAAGTTAAATGCCTGCTGTGGTCAGAAACCAGAATAAAATCTATAGTTTTGCATGGGCTTGATATATACCGAATTTTTATGCTAGGAATGAATATAATCTGTAGTTTTTTAAAAGTGTATTTTGCCATATGTTCAGAAACTTTTACAAAAGTTCATAGATAATAATGTTACTGCAGTAAATACCGTTGTGACATTATAGGTATATGTTTCTATGTGCTTGTATGTCTGTGTGTGTGTATATGTGTGTGTGTGCATGTGCTATATGAATTCACGTGCATATGTGTGTCCAAGTGCACTCACCTATGCATGCATATGTGGAGGCCAGAGGTCTACATTAGGGATTCCCCTCCAAGCTTCTCAACCTCCACTTTTAAGACAGAATCTCTTCCTGATTCTGGGGCTTGCAAGTTGAGATAAACTTTCCAGCCAATAAACTCTAAGAACTTGCTGTCTCTGCATCCCCAGCACAGCAATTAGACACGTTTGTAACAACACCCAGCTTTTAAATGTGTGTGTGTGGGGGTCCCAAATCAGGCACCATGCTTTTAGAGAAGGCACTTGCCCCAATAAACCATCTCCCTGACCCAGGTTGTGGCATTTCTAATAGAACTCTAGGACAACAGTGTAGCCAATGATGACCTGCTAGGAGAGAAGACTCAGACGTGTATGTTCTAACAGGTAAGGTACAAAACCACTGTGGTCATGCTGTCTACTGGTGGGCTAAAGTGAGAGGAAAATTGTTGCCACATTTTAGACAAGTTTTGGGAGAATTCTGCTATAACATAACCTGCAGCTTAACTAAAGGCACTCAGAAAACAAACCATCAAGTAAATATACACCCCCCTCCCCCCCCCCACACTACTGGTTACCATTTCAGGAGGTTTTGAAGCTCTGAGTCATTTCTTAATATCCAGAGATAAACATTTTTATGGTAATCTGAGTTAGTCAAGATGTCTCAGGAAAAGCAGCTAAGGAGACAGCAGAGAGGCTTTTGTTTTGAGGCAGCCATCAGGAACCTCATTTTGTCAGCTAAGATTATACCACACAGGTGGAGCAGGGGAGCACTGCGCAGGGTGGAGCATGATTAAATGAGTGGCTTTTCCCCCAGTGGCCTAGATCCTTTCATATTTCTCATCTCCGTTCTTAGGCCTGCAAGCAAGCAGTCTTAATGAATGTCAAAGCTTATTTAAGTGTGTCGCTGTAAATACCAGGGGGCAACAACCATTTAGACTCTAGAACTATCATGTAAATGAAAGAAATCATTAAATGCCACTATTCATATTCTATTTCTGTCATTAATTAAAAGGTAGATTTCTAAGGTCAACATTTTTATAAGAAATGGATGATATGTAAAACAAAAAAGACACAGACATTCTTTTTGATTAAATACCATGAAAATATGTCTAAGGAATATGAAAATTCTAGAAAGAAAATGGCAACTGCAGACTTATCAGTGAGTTTCATGTTCTGGCCAAAATATTGTGTATTTCCATTTTAATTATATATCTGACTTTAATAAGCGAAACTATATCTAAAGAATCATCTATCACTGACAAAATAGAAATCTGAGAAATGGAGAGAGCTTTATTTCACACAGAATAAAAATCTAAGGATATGGGGGTGGTGTCTGCCACAGCTCCACTGCCATTCTTTTCTGCAGCTGCAGGAATGTGTAGAATTTTAATCTTTCTGACAGAAGTTTTGTACTGCAAAAGTGGTAGTATGAGCCTCAGAGGACCTCCTGGGTCAGAGATCCCTGAGCAATGTAGTCCTGGCTCTATCCTGATACTCACTTCACTTTGAGCTGAGGGCTGGAGGTATCTAACCATGCCATGTGCTCTCACCCACAGGACACATACAATAACCTGACTGTGCAAGTACGCAAGTCTACATCTCATTTTGGTCAAACAATCATGTTTGGGGATGGCTGTTAGAATCCAAGCTGTTTAAAAATCAGTTACCAGGCCACAATTCATTATCACAATAACTAAAAACCACTTCCATCTAATTAAATAATAACCATGTTCAGACAAGTAATGCGTTCATCATTTGGGAATTTGAATTATCCATGGTACGGTATTCATCGTGTAATATGAATATAATGCAATTAATATAAACAATATGCATAATTGGGAAGCCAATGAACTTTTAGAAAATTGTGTATATTTTGAAAGCAGATTTCAGGCATATGGCACAGAATCAAATAAAAAATTATAATGAAAAAATATTCATCAAATTTGCATATAAAGGATAAAAAGGATAGCAACTGTGAATGTCTCTCATGGACATTAGAAATAAAAACTAATTTATGTCCTCAAAGGAGTAGAAAAGTCATATCAATAAAACAAATATAAACATCTGTTAACAAAATAAAATGTAATTTAGCTATTTAGAAGTCAGTTCAAGGGAAACCATTATATCTACATTAATTTTACATTGACATAATTGCTCTGTTAGGCCAAAATACAAGAAAACAAATGGAAAATCTAAATGGAATAAAACTTGCAATTTTTTAATGAGTAATTTTAACAATATGGCTTTTGAAACAAGACCTAAAGAAGTACAACACCAATAGACATGCTAACACAGAAAGGGATAAAACTTGGGGGACTTAGGCAAAGAACTACCATCAATCCAGGAATGCTGATAGTGTAGGAGAAATAGTCATCTCCAGAGATGAGCCCCTAGTTGGTTATCCAAAACCAAATAGTCAATCCTGAAATCATATGAACACAACTAACACTGAAAAGACTGAACAGCCTACATTTATGTATTTAGACACACATGTATGTTTTGATCCTTTTAAGCTTTTAGTAAAAGAATGCTGTGGCACATTCATTTCAGAGGCAACACGAACATCCTTGTTGTGTTCGTGAGATGCCTCCACCTTGCTGCCTAGATGAGTCTGCTCATTGCTATTGTGGTAAATGCAAGTAGAGGAAAATTCTACACATGGTGCTTATCTGGTCTGATGCTTACGGGCATATGGCGAGTTTCTAGTTTTGGCTAAGGCATTGATATGTATGATGCAATGTTGCCTGACTCTTTGGATATATATGATTCATGTGGGCATGAGAAGGCTCAACTGTAGTCAACACTGCAAAGCACTTGCAAAGCTCCCATGACTCTGACCTACTTGTAAGTTCTGTCCCTTTCACTGGCACCCCTACAATGATGTGCTTCCATGATACCCATCCACCTGCATCGGAAGTTGCCCTACACATTGAGATTTCATTCAGCTTTCATTTGAGAAATGTCAGGATCCAAAGGAAATGAAATTTGGGCAACACCTTACACATAATAGTACAAAATAGCTTTGAATGAATAAATTTAAATGAAAATGATGTAAAATATAAATACTTACAAGTGGTTCTCAACCACTCAGCTCTGGGAAATTGTCCTCCAGAGTCCATGGGAAAGTGTTTGGGAACATGTTGGACTGTTATGGATGCAGGAAGGGGATGCTATGGACATCTGGTAAAGAGCACACAACTATGATGGTATGTATCCTGACACACATAGATGAGTGAGCCCAAGCCCACACCAAAAATATTCCTGGAACAAAATGCTAGTGCTAAGGCTGAGAAGCCTACAGTCCCCATAAAACTGAAAAGTAATACAAAAAGATTTATTTATCAATAGGACTAATTTTTAATTCTTCAAAATTATTATTATTATTATTATTATTATTATTATTATTATTATTATTATTGGTTTTTCGAGACAGGGTTTCTCTGTGTAGCCTTGGCTATCCTGGAACTAACTCTATAGTCAAGGCTGGCCCAAAATTATTTTTAATTGAACTAAATGTAACAGAAGATATCAAGGTTCTGCAAATATTGTTGGATCTAAATCTTCAAGCTCTCTGAAAATATAGGTCTTGGTGATGTTTCTAGGGATCTTTCTTCTAAGATTTTGAAATGCTATGGTACAAACATTATATAAACGTGAGCAGCAAATATAAGACAGTGTAAGTCATTTTAAGGCTGGTAGCCTAGGCCTGTAATCCTCACAACCTGGGTGGCTGAAACAGGTACAGATAGTTTAGAGGAGTTCAAAGCCACCCTACAGAACTTGCTCAGAACTATTTCAAAATAAAAAAAAAAAATGCAAAGAGAGTGTGGTTTGTAGCTCAGTGGTAGAAACCTTGTCTAACATTCCCTGAGACCGAGGTTAATCACCAGTACCTAGAAAATAATTGAAAATGGAAAGAAGTCAACATTTTCATTACCAGAAACTATGAAGGACATAAGAAAATATTATGGGCTAATCTTTCTTCTATTAAAAATGTAAAACCTATGAACAAAATATTATCAGATCACATATAAATGTAGACTGTTCTTTATTCTTAAGAACTAGAGGTTCATTCAACATCTAAGGAGCAACTAGAACTTTTTAATGTTTATAAAAGACAAAGCTATCCAAATAGATGTATAAAATATTTATGATTAGATGTGAAAAACCGACTAGGAATAGAATAAAAATTTTATAACATAAAGTTTGTATTAATAGGGCTTGATTTAAGAATAGCATGTCAAGATAACAATATGGCTACTTATATCAGAGACTTAAGTTTGTGGTCAGGGGCCATGGAAAGGCCCAGCAGGTAAGGCCACTTGAAGCTAAGCCTGGCAGTATGAGTTCAATCCCCAGAATCCATATTCTGTTAAGGAAAAATCTCAGTAGCGTCCCTCTAATGTCTACATGGATACAAGGCACACCTGAACTTGAAGTCATACATACTCACATGTACAAGCAAACAGAAACAATAATAAAAACTTTAAATGTTTGAGGGATTTTAAGATTCAATACTCCTACTTAACACTGTATTGAATACAGACACTTACTGAATAAAATTACAATTATCACAGTTACAATGATCTCCTGAGAGGATTTCCAACCAAAACGTGTACTATTAAAGTAAATGGATTAAAAAAAAATTCCCTAGAAAACAATAAATGTGCAAAAGTTAATGCCTCCAGTAAGAAAAACAAGGAACAACTTAGAGCAGCAATAAGGAAACATCAAATCCATTAGGACAGATGTTAGAAGATTCCCAAGACCTACCCCAAGGGAATTATGGAATATCACTAAGAGAAATGAAGGGAAATCTCAATAAATGGACAGACAATTTACATTCATGGCTTCTTGGATGCACTGAGCTTAAGTTTAAATTGTCCCCTTTAAATTTCTATGCTAGATGGCTTTTCTAACACCAGTGTGTTTGTGTGGAAATTTAAAAATTTTCCAAAAGGTTCTATGAAAACCCTAAGACTACTGGTCAAACAAGGCGAACAGAACAGGGGCGCTCTCGCGACCTGACCTCCAGCTCCTAATATGGACTTTGGTATAATAATAAATGGTGTCTACAAATGGAAGCATGAGTATCCGGCCAGTTGTGTTTAGACAAGACAGGCAGAATGTTCTGGTTGGGGGAACTGGATCATAATTTTAGGAGGCAGAAGGGGAGGAGGGAGAAGGGGGAGAAAGAAAGAGGAGGGGGAGGAAGAGGAGGCAGAAGATGGGGGGGAGGAGAGGGAGGAAAAAGGTTCTACTTTTACACAATGTACACTTTAAATAACATGTTTCTGCTGCTACAAAAGAGAGCTCTGTGGTTAAGAGCCCTTGCCTGTCTTACTGAGTTTGAGTCCCATAACTGGTGGCTTGTAACTACTTGTAACTCGAATTTCAGCGGGTCTGATGACCTCTATAGGCACTCTCACACATATGGCACATGCCCAGACAGACATGCTCACAATTACATGGATAAACAAATGTAAAACTTAATTTTTCTAATATTTTATGCATTTATTTATATTTTGGAATATGTTAAGCATCTAGAGTTCAAAATTGTTTTGGATGTTAATACAGCTCATTAATGTAAGTTGAACACTTATAGAACTCAATTGATCATGACTTACATTTAATAAAATTATATAATTACATACATAGAAAATATTCCCTCCCCCTTTTTTTTCCTTTTTGGAGCTTGTCATTTTTTTTTTTTTTGAGACAGGGTATGTACTCACTATGTAGCCTTACTGTCTTGGAACTTACTATAGTACACCAGGCTGGCCTCAAACTCACAGAGATCTGTCTGCCTCCTTCTGCGTGCTTACATTAAATGTGTGTACCAGCTCAGGCAGCAAGAAAGCACTTTTAACTAAAAAAAAACCTATTGTAACATATTTTCTAGTTTGGGAGGTAAATCTGTCTAAAGTTGGTAGAGTCATATGATATCCTAGAATCCCCTTTTCTCAAAGAAATGCATCTAAACCAGACATCTGAAACAATAATACTGATATCATTGTTATAAACTTAACCTTGTTTTCTGTGGTATAAAAGTTTCACAGGTATTTTAAAATATTTAGAAATCCAAAGAAATCTGTATTTTTAAAACTCAAATGTGCTCATATACAAAAGTCAATTATTTTTATAAATGTTATAGACGCATGGACCTTATCAGGTAACCTCAGCGTTGGTAATAGTTAATTTGATCCTATTTAATATATTCTTTTTAAAGATCACTTCCCTTTCAGTGGAATTTCTAAGTGGATAGAGCATTATGGGAAGAACTAAGATGAGACCACAGAGTATAGAAAGTGCCATTCTGGAAATGATCCCAAGAAAGATTAAAGAACGTGAGGAATCTAAGTACTGCAGACATTTCCTCTGTCTTTTGTCAATACGCCCTACCTTTCATTCACTTATCCTTTATTTAATAACTCCTCTAACAACAACACATGAGACTGAAAAAAAAAGCACTGGCCTTAACACAAGAGTAATAATCTGTAGAGGCTGGATTTGAAATGTCACAAGGAAAACCTCCTCATGGTTTATCACCAGAGGCAGCAGGCTTCTCTATAAGTTACCATGCCAGTTTCTGACTCTTTCCAGATGTGTTATTAATTTTCTCCCCATTGAGAGTAAAGAAACCACAATGCTAACAGGCTCAATAGTTATCATTAGCAATGTGCAATCATGTTGTGGCTACTGAAACCTAATAAAAAAATCACGATGTCAGAAAGAAAAATTAGAAATTACCCCTTAAAATCATTGCCGCTGATGACAATTGAAAAAAAATGTTCTTCTCAGACAAAACTAGTACAGCATTCATACATGTACTTATCGTGGGAATCATCACATGTGTTAGATGGTTTGCAGATTGCCCTCCCTTTAACAAACCACATTTGAGGTTCCTGCGATATAAAATATATTAGTAAAACTGAAATCCCCTTTTGTGACATCTGAATGCAAACTATCATCTAAAATGATGTGAAGAATATAGAGCAGCTTTGGAGTGGATTTACTATAAATAAGATGCTATTCTAAGTATCTTTGAAAACTAATATTGAATACTGACTATACTACTGCATATATAGAAGATAAGCACTCATTATTAATACGCTGCTTTTGGGAAAAGGGTGGTTTATTTAGCAAATGGCTTTGGTGTACTATTATAAAAAGTTAAACCAATATTTGTTACCAAAAATAAAATGTAACATGACAAATCTCACTGATTCGTGCCTTGAGGAACTCTCAGCTGAGGTGCCTCAGGCAAACCACTGAGTGGCATGATCTATTTTAAGGAAGAACTACTGAGAGGCCATAGATGTGTGCTGCTCGCATGCAGCACATGAAGAAAGAGAGTCAAAGACTCAGTTATACTTTGGTAACCGCTACAGCCCATGTCCACAAGTCCTAGGCCACACCCTCTGCCAGGCAGATCCCCAGGGGCTCCTCTCAGTTACAGTGAAGAGAGGGGGCAAGTGAGAGAGAGAGGCCTCCAGAGCCCTTCTACCAACTCCAGTTTATGGTCACAGAAGCTAGAAGTCTTAGCTGTTTCAGCCAAGTAATCAGGGAGTTCCTTTCGTCTGGAGCCCTAACCTGTTCACTGAGTGGAGGCTCTAATAAGACAGGAAAGTCACGCTGAGCAAAGTCAAGGCTTTCTCTCCCACTGAAAGTCCCCTCTCTGAAGCACTGCTGTCACTCCTTGTGACCCAAACAAAAAAGAAGATGTCCTTAATAACAATTCCTTAGGTCCTCTGAGAAGCTAGTTCTTAGCATGCTGGAAGCTGGCGAGGAAGGTTGCTCTCCATATAGTGCAGGCTGTAGTAAGGGATGTTCAGCAGGAGGCTGCTAGCATGCTTACAGCAGGGATCTAGATTGCAGGCCAGACACTGTCAGAGAGGACCCGAGACAAACCTACTGGGATTGGGACCACCTCAAAATGGGCCCCGGAGTCATCCAGCAAAAGAGCCCAAATTTAACAGAACGATAGTGTGAGAGTGCGAAGCACAGCATGTTGAAAGCATTAAGCAACCAGCAATGAATGGACCCTAAGAGTTGGGTATGGTATCAAAGAAGAATTAAAATCTCAAACCCAGTCCTATCAACCCAATAATCTACCCCTGCTCCCTGCCAAGGAAGGAGAGCGATTGTCAGCAGGGTTGTAATGTTTGTGAACAGCAGATGAAATGACATCAGGACTATTGACATCCTCATATAAATGAATTGCTCCACTTCCCCAAACAAATATAATCAAACTCCTAAAATGTCTTCTAAATAAGGATAAACTTAAAAACAAAAGAAACATCCCCCTTTTGTGAGGAACAGGGGGTCTTAAGTAGCCATTACATCTATTATAGTTGTTGTTCATTACTTAACAGAACATCAGATGAAGGGAGAAAGAATGTGAGGATGACCATGCTAATGGTCTGGGCTATGGATGATGCAATTACTAAGAAGTAGGGGCAGTGGGCCAGCCTCACACATCAGGGAAACCCCCTTCACTAAAGTAGTCCAACTGAATTTTCAGAAATAAATATGAAAGGTGCTGATGAGAGGGCTTAGAGGCTAAGGGCACCTGCTGTTCCTGCAGAAGACCAGAGTTCAATTCTTAGCACCAACACAGGGTGGCTTACAATTGCTATAACATCAGCTCCAGGGGACCTGGGCCTCTTGCCTACTTTCTCTCACTCAGCATCTGCACACATGTGCCAGGTGTTCACACAAACACACATATACACATAAATAAAACTAAACACATATTTAGAGGAAAAGAATAAGAAAATTGCAATGATCACAAGCCCTAAGAGGGGTCAGACATCAATACACACATGGGCTACGAGATATAACGTTAAATGTTTACTGTTAAAAACAAATATAGAGACAAAAAGATAAATCAGTGGGTCTATGAGGGCTCGGGTAAGAGGCTGAGAGGGATGGAGGCAGAAATAGGAGGTTCTTGGGATAAGAAAACAACCAGGCAAGAAAACTGTTGTGAACAGCCTTGCCTTGCAAGGGACTTTCTGGAAAATTGAAACAGACATTTTAGTTGTTGGTTTTTTTTTTTTAATCTTTTAAAATACAAGCTGGAGAGGTGTCTCAGAAGTTATGAGCCACAATAGTCATGTCTCATATATATATATATATATATATATATATATATATATATATATATATATATATATATATATATATATTAGCCATACTGAGACAGAGGCTATGATGAATAACCAAATAGAAATTCTAGATTGGAATGTAAATTAAGCAATATGAAAAATTTCTGGAAAAGCACAATATTAAATCTGAACAATCAGATGGAAGAAATAGTAACAGTGGAGACAGCAATGGGTATGATGCATGTACTGGGGCTTGGCCAATCCCCCCAGGACAAAATAAAATAAACAAAGAAGCAAACAAACAAAAACCTTATGCTGACTTTGTTCCTGTGACACTAAAAGATGGTATTTTTAAAACTTTTTTATGTATTTTTTATGTGTATGTTATGTTTATGTCTTGTTTTATAGCATTTATGTGTGTGCATCTTGTGTATGTGCAGTGTCGCATGTAGGCCAGAAGAAAGTATTAGATTCCATGGAACTGGAGTTATAGGCAGTTGTGAGTCACCATGTGGGTGCTGTGAATAGAAACTGGAGTCCCTGGAATAACAACTAGTATTCTTATCCTTTGGGCTAACTATCTAACACCTCAAAGGTAGTCTTTGTAAAAGTTGACTTGTCATGAGGGATCCATCCTGAGGAATGGATTAAGTGACTTTATCTCACTGAACACTCATGTGATTTCTCTCCTACCAAATAAATTAAATGTCTTTGAAAACATACATAAATTAGAAAGAAATACATAACAGTTATAATTCTTAGTAAGTTAGCTATGTGGTTATTTCTTTAACTTGAAACTTGGGTATATAAAATAAAAAGTGATAAATTATTAATAATATAACAAAATGTCTAAAAGACATACTTCAAATATAACCAACATAATATATAAGAAATGTAATAGCAATTATACATATATACATATATGCATATATATTTACACACACACACACACACACACACATACATATATGCCAGTAGTCTCAATGTATCCAATAAGAAATCCGGAGTCTATTACTTTATCTCCGTGTTTTTCTTCACATGGGGTATATTAAAGAGTCCTATCCAAATGTTCTATTCCCCCTTTTAATAACTCGAACTTGTTCTTACTAGTTCATATCGCCAGCAAACTGTGAGTGCTGATAGCTAGTTCTTGGGCCTTACCTCATTCAATCCACAGTTTGCATAGGAATGTGGGGCATGCCTTCCTTAAGATACACAGCCTTGGCTTTAATGACAGCCTGTTTGGTTTTCCTCTGCCTCACTTAACCAGCTGCTGCTGTTCAGCCTTCTTTGAAAGGCCATTTACCTTTATGCAGTCATTAAGATATAGAAGACTCAAGCTATAATCTGCCTGACTTCTTACATTACAACCTATATCATTTATATCCAAATGTATCTGTTTAGTTCTAGGGACTGAACTCAAATCCTAACACAATCAAAGCAAATAGTCTATGTCTGAATTATGACCCCAGGCACGATGTATGGTTTCAATTAATGAATGTATATCACTGGTACCAATTATTTTAAATCCTACCTCGTAACTATAGTTTAGCATCTTAATGTCTATAGCCAATTTGTTAGTCCAAAACTCTACATATACTTCTTAAAAGCAACTCAGACCTATGTTCAAATTTGAAAACCTTCATCCATTAGTGTCTCGGTAACAGACTCCAGGAGACTAGGTAGTACATAAAGAATACAAGTGTGATCGTAGTTATGGGATCTAGAAGTGCAGCACCAGGCACCAGCAAAGACAGTGCTGCTTCCAAGATGGTACTCTGCTGCTCTGTGGTTACTTGATAGAATAGATGAAAAGGTGGAAAAGCTCTGTGAAATCAAGGGCCATTGTCACCATGGGGTCCAGGCTTAAATGTACGGATTTAGATGGACACATATGCTCCAAACACAGCACACCCTCCTCTCTGAGGTCTACCTATCACAGAAAGCTGCATCACTTACTCATTTACTGGGACAAACGAAGCGTGAGGATGAGTGTCAGGTAACCAGAATTCATAGGAATGAGAGACAGCACGAGGTGCAAAATTCCTGAGTTCCTCAGCATTAGGGGTGGTTCCCTCTTGGAGTATGTTTGCTGTGTTTTATGTTTGTGAAAGCTAGTGTTCCTAGACAATGTTCCCGCCATTAAAACAATGGGTAACCTGCCACCTGAATTAACTCTCATCATCACACCACAGTGTTGTTCCTTTCCATCTCTGTAAAAGAGCTAGGGGAAGTCTATTCTTCATAGAAGACTCTCATTGGCCCTTCCTGCAAAAGCTGAAAGGTAAGCATGTATCCATGAATATTTTATTAAATGAATTAGAAAGCAAAAGGCAACTATGTAAATCTCACATGACAACATAAAGCATCAGTAATAAAGTATGGTAGTGGTAGTAAATTATATATGGTCAAGGATGCCCGTGCAGGCTGTGCAGTTACCATATAGCATTTGTATGTAAGAAGCAGAGCATAGTTTATAATAAGGAACCATGTTTTCCAGGCTGAATAAGTTTGTGTTCCTCCATTAACCATGCTGTGCATAGGAATAAAAGAAGCTCGATTTGTTGAATTGCCCATTATTTGTAACGCAATCTAACCTATACATTATCTGACATGAGTTGAAACTAGATACTGATTAATACAATTTGATGTTAACCATGAGGGAGCTAAGAGATGAATAATGTAGATAAAATCAGTTGTTTCCATAAGTCATTTCCATATTATTAAATAAGCTATGCATGCTTCCTCACTTTCCCTACAGTCAGAATGGCAAGCATGGAAATGACAAGGCTCAGACTGCAAGGATATCATTGGGTATGTGTGATTTAGTATCACCAGTAAGTGACTTAGGCAAGAAGGAATAATGGATTTCCTGAGTACTTTAAGATATTCTTTCAGAAGCAGGGGAAAAGCCAACATGTCCATTCCATTAAAATAATTACATTTCAAGTAGACACTTACTTTTACCTAAAGGCTTAAGATACTAGTACTTTTCATATCTTTTATAAATTTGAATTTTATAATCTTTTAGGTAAATTGATATTTCATTATATATGCTATTTGTAGAATAAAATAACAGTATAATTTTTAAATCAATATATACAGTACATGGAATGATCTCTAAAAGGAGCCTGGCTTATTGAAAATGTATGAGCTATTTCCATGGAGGAAAAAGGAACCAAAAGCCCTTTCCCATTTGCATTTATAAAGGCTTCTTTAAATATATACACTGATGCCAACATAGCCATCAGAAATCAATAAATCACATTCTCGGCTGCAGTAAATGCCTGACACACACATTCATTTTCCTGGTCCAAAATTCGCTGTAAAAGGACTGTGTAAATGTTCCATTTTAGTTTAATGACATTCTCCACAGTTAAAATTATGTGCATTACTGCCAGTGAGTGCAGATAGGATTTTAAAGTGCCTACACTGTACATATCCTTCAGCAGCTAGCCATTCAGCAGACCATAGACACTGAATACAGACCCAGAAAG
>NW_022196895.1:18672484-18777803 GCF_008632895.1 Mastomys coucha | reverse complement strand
AAAAACCCTGTGAGGAGTCAGAACGGTCTAAAATGCTGCAATTACCACTTGGTCAAAAATAAAAGGAATCATTTATTGAGATGCTGTTGGGGGATGGTCTGATAAAGGTTTGCAGACAGCCCTGTTTGCCCCGATGCCACCAAATGGAGGTGGGGAAGATCATCACTTAAAAATGATTCAGGTGACAGGCGTGGCAACAGCATTCGTCAGCGAGGTTCAATTTGAAAGTGTAATAAAAGCCTAAATAGGACTCCACTTTAGGTGACATTTATTCCACCAGCTGCCATATATTTTTAAAAGGTCACAAAATTGTTCTATGTAGACACGTTGATAAAGTGCAAATTCTTAAAGGAAGATTTGCCGTGCATCATCAGGGAGCCTCTAAAAATTCTCCCAGCACATCTGCAGAGAAAGGCACAAATGCACAGCTGGCCAAAAAGCCAAGCATTGAGATTTTGGAGGCATTTTTTTTCCTTTTGCATGTGGAGACTTGACAGAGGGTAGGTAATTTCTGCCTCCTCACTTGCCCTGACCCTGATCCTCTGGGGTTTTCTCACTTGAAGTCAGAATCAGAGTTCTGTAACTGAAGAAAGTTTTGTGTCATGTTTATCTAGCTGAGCACATGCAAACTGTTCTGCTGGACGTTAACACTGAACAGATAAGATACTTTTCTTCCTTGAGACCTATACTACTTCTTCCCACACCTCCATTTGGTGCAGCTCCATCCTTTCAGCCTCACCAGCCCTAGTCCTACTGTGTGTCGGTCAATAAGCATCGCACAAACCTCCTCTCGTCTTCTGCAAATCCATCGCTTAAGAATTAGAAAATTATCTTACTCTTGAGAAAACTAACTTTCAGCTTATCTGTTACCAAGGTAACTGCACAAAAAATTCATTAGCATTGTTAGGGTGTAAACAGGTAAGGAGAGCAGCTTTGCCAACCACCATTTAACCTCAGCATCAACATGACTCAGCTGTCACTTCCCTAGGTATACTGAATTCTTATCCTGGTCCATCACGCTGCCTTCCAGACTGTCTTCATTCTCTGAGCAAACAGACTCAGATTGCACACTTACTATGTTCTTCCTCCTTTGCTGCTCTCATTGAGCTCAGGAATCAGTATGTGCATGCACGCACCCACACGCCCACACATGTGCAAGCATGTGTGTGCACATGCACGAACACACACACACACACACAGACACACACACAAACACACACTAAAAGTATAAAATTAGTTTTCCTTTATATTGTAATCTAACCTCCTTGAATTCAGAAAGTTTAGTTAATACGTAGAAGTAGCTCTTCCACATTTAACTTCCCTCACCAATAGTTTCAAGTTTTAGGCTAAAACATGTGGAAATTTACTTTCTCCAATGTACAAGAGGTCATATCTGACATACATCTCTTCTCCTCTAAACCAGATATTAAGTGCTCGTGATTTTGTTTAAAAAATACTGAGGTTATAACCATAATGTGACTATTTTATAACTAAAGATTTTTATTTTCATTTGTGCATATGTATATCTGTATCTGTCATATGTACTGTGCTTACAGAGGAGAGAAGGCAGCATTGGCTCCCCTGGCACTACTACCCAATGAGAGTGTTAGGATCTGAACCCAAGTGCTCTGGAAGAGTAGTAAGCATGTATAACCACTGAGTCATCTCTCCAGCTCTGCAGTGTGACTATTATCTAGAGAAGGGCTTTAAGGAACAATGAGGTCACTACAGAGATGTTCTAGCCTAGGATCACTAGAGGAGAAACACTGTGGGGCACTCTTACCATGGAGGCCTATGTGTGCACCAAGGAGAGTGAGAGGCATTTGGAGAATCATCTATACCAGCACTTTGGCCATGGGCTCCATCTCCAGAACCACGAATAAGATGTTATCATTCCTTGAGATTCTTGGTCTGTTGGCTTGTGGTAGAGCAAAGCAACTGCTTTATTCAATACTTCATGAATCTGGAAATTTTTAAATCCCACAATGTCTCTGGTTAAAGTTCCTAATATCATCCCTTCATTTATTTATTCATTAACCCACTCATTTATACATCTATTTATTTTTACATTAATTCATCCAGTTCATTCACTCATCTGCCTACTCATTCATTTATCCATTAATCCCTTTGTCCATTCATCCCACCTGCCATCCATCCATCCATCCATCCATCCATCTATCCATCCATCCATCCATCCATCCATCCATCTATCCATCCATCCATCCATCCTTCCATCATAATTTATTGACCCTCTTCCTATTTAACACACATACACACACACACATACACAATCTTTATGCAAATGCAGGCAAATAATGAATATGTGCAAAAAAGAATAGAAACATGACAGAGTAACTAAAGAGGGCACCTTAACACGCAGATGAATTAAGAAAAGCCTGCAGTCACAAAATGCTATCTTCTAGGCATAATAGCCATGAACTCACAGCAGCCATGATTGACTGTGCTGGACCTGCTCAAGGTTATACCTAACAGCCAGCCATGGATAAAGGCTAAACTTATACCTGCTAAATTATTGTCTACTGATGGATCCCTGTGGAGGGGAGGCTTTCAATGAGCACCCACTGAGGATAGTTTCATACCCATGATCATTCAAGAAGACCCTAAAGAAACTTAGTGGGCTGGGTTACAAAACAATGCAAAAAGTCATGACCATGGGGAAGGGACCCATAGGGAAGACAGATAAGAAACATATCATATAACAGATATGAAAGGGATAAGAAAATGTGCGGTGGTAAGAGTCACCAGAATGCATGATGTACATGAGGGAAATTATCAAAGAACAAATTTAAATAATTTAAAATGAAAGGCCTTTGTAAAACAATACCTTTGGGTTCTCATGGGTGAGAATGAACTGCTCTTGCCAAATGTGACAGCAAATACAGCAGAGCATCTAAGACAGAGTACACAGGCTTACTGCCTGGATATCTGAAGGAAGAGAACATGGCTGACCATAGCAAGGGTGGGACCTCCATCCTCTATCCTCTGACTTTACTTCTACACCAAAGCTCTTTATAAAACATGAACCTATCCATGCCATGCCTCCACTAAAATATCCTTGTCTAATTTAAGCTGCTTAGGGGTCCTGAGGTCTTTCTTAAAGAGTTTTCCAATTCACCTTTGTAGCCTCTGTGTCCTCACCTTATATCCCAACCTCCCTGAGTGAAGCTAGAATTCTCTGCCTTATCTGCTTTTGTGTACTGGTAGTGAGGAAGATTCAGGGGGGACAAGCATGAACTTGAAGTTCTGGTTCTGATTCCCTTGATTGTACTTGGAAGAAGTTGGACTGATCTGGGTCTTACCCTTGATCTTGAGTTTCACGTATAGGAACTGCAGATAAACAATCCAGACACTTTATAGGAAAGGTTAATGACACTGTGAGTGGTCAGCACTATTGTTGACATACATTGCCGCCTCTACTTACGTCATCCTCCATGATTCTTTGGTACATATCCTGATTCTTTCTAGAGCTCTCTGCCCTCAGACTATAATTAGTTCCTTCAGGTCCCCAGAGCAGGGAACAAACAACACTACTACAGCCTGAGTTCAGGATGACAGGAAGTGTAAATTTTAAACATTATATTACCAGTGCTTAGCAGAGCATTTTACATAAATAAATATCAAATTAAAACTGGCTGAATAATTATTTGAATTATATATACTATTCCTACTCCAAAAACTAGGATTGGCTTATGGCCAAGTGATTCAACTTCACAAAAAAGCTTGTCAAGAGCCTGAAAAGACAGCTCAGTGGTAGCACATCTGTCTAGCATGTGTGAGGCCCTGGGCTCAATAGCCAGCAACCCATATACTTAAGAGTTTGGTCAGTCAAGAGTGCCAACAAGCATAGACAGCTCATTCAAGGTTGGACCATTAGAGGAGAGTAGATTGAAGCTAAGATTTATAAAAGCTACAGCCAAGAGGGAGAAAACTAAAAAAAGAAGGCACAGTAAGCCAGACTAATAATACAAAGTGGTATATGACTTGATGTGGTAAGAGGAATGCTTCCAGAACTCTGAAGAGAAAAAACTCTGTGGGGAGGACCTCCCTGCAGGAGTGTTCAAGGGGTCCAGCCTGCACTGGCCACAGAGGGAAGGTATGGGGAGTAGATTCACCTTTCTTTTTCTTTTTCTTTCTTTCTTTCTTTCTTTCTTTCTTTCTTTCTTTCTTTCTTTCTTTCTTTCTTTCTTTCTTTCTTTCTCTCTTTATGCCACAGCTGTGGATCCCAAACCATCAGAAAGCAGAGGGCCTCCTCTTTTGCCTTCTGAATAATTCAGGTCTGAAGTTGCGATTCATAAAAGTTTCCTAACCCTACCCCACATGTGTGGTGTGTGTGTGTGTGTGTGTGTGTGTGTGTGTGTGTGTGTGTGTGCACATGCACGCGCACGCACACGCACGTGTGAACGAGTATGCATGTGCATGTAGTGAGGTAAGGGGTCTGTGTGGCACAGCACAGAATTATAGATGCACAGTAAGACAGCAGTCAATAAAAGCACTTGGACAGAAATGTCAAGTTTGGGACTGGTGAAGAAGCATATGCATGGGGGTATGTCCTGATGGGCAGTTGGTTAGGAGAGAGAGGGAGCATCAGAGAGGTGGGTGACTAGGTGGGGCCTGTTCTCTAGTCAGAGACTGAATGTGATGAGGACTCATCCACATAGGAGAGGTTAACTTCCCAAGGTAAGGCAATGGCTCCCTGTAGAGAGATGACATCAAGTATTTAAACATATTAAGTGTAATGGAAGCTAATTTCTCTCAGAAGAATTAGAGAAGAGACAGGTTGAGAGAATAACAACAGAAATGACCCACAGAGTATTAGATTGGTTTTATCTAATGGTTTATAAGGTATAAAGCATCTAGAGATAGAAGTAGATGTATACTGTGTACTGGTTATAAATCAAGTTCACTGTTCTCTACATGATGCTCATTGAAGCCAATAAAAACTTAAAGAACTCTCCACACACATGTATAGAGACATATGCATTTTTTTTTTTTGCCAACATGTATTGTCTGTCACAGACCTGGGAGAAGCAATAGCTCAAGAGTAAAGAGCACATCTTTCATGAAGTCTGGATTTCTGGATTCCAAACTACATGAAAGAAAATCCTGGTTTCCTGGTGAAATGGTTCATCCTGGACTGGTACCAAGAATGTACAAAACATATGCAGCTGGGGCCATGAGTCCCACCATGTATACTCTTTGGTTGGTGGTTTAGTCCCTGGGAGCTCTGAGGGTCCTGGTTAGTTCGTATTGTTGTTCCTCCTAGGGGGCTGCAAACTCCTTCATCTCTTAGTGCCCTTTCTCTAGCTCTTTCATTGGGGACCCTGTGCTCAGTCCAATGGATGTCTATGAGCCAGGGGGAGGGAATAGATTTTTTTTTTTCCCAAAGGAGAAACCAGGAAAGGGGATATCATTTGAAATTAAAAATGAAAATAAAGAAAATATATAATAAAAATAAATTAAAAAAAAGAATGTACAAAACAAGATCAGAACATCTTGACCTTGGTGTGCCTCATGGTAAAGAAGAAGGAGCTGAGAACAAGTCTTTGAGTACAGGAGCCACTTTTTTTTTATTAGATATTTTCTTTATTTACATGTAAATTTCTCCTTTCCCAGTTTCCCCTCCAAAAAAACAAAGAAACAAACAAAAACAACAAAAACAAACCCCTGTTGCCTCCCCCCTCCCCATGCCTGCCACCCCACCCTCTCCCACTTATTGGCCCTGGCATTTCCCTACACTGGGGCACAGAACCTTCACAGGGCCGAGGTCCTCTCCTCCTATTGATGATCGAATTTGCAATCTTCTACTATACACATGCTGCCAGAACAATCAGACCCCTCCATGTGCAGTCTTTGGTTGGTGGTTGAGACCCTGGGAGCTCTGAGGGTACTACTTAGTTCATATTGTTGTTCGTCTTAAGGGGCTGCAAACCCCTCAGCTCCATTGGCAGGAGCCACTTTTAATGGTCTCCTGCTGCCTGGTGTGGGACAATTTAAGGATAATAACCCATTAAAAACAAATATAAATTAGTAAGTGGGATGTCTGAAGAGCAACAAGATATTTACATGGGTAAAATTAACTTCCTTAAAATACTATTTGGTTTCAAAGAGGGAAGGATAGTTTTTCATTAGTGAAATTGAGCAGCAACATGCAAGAACATAGATCCATTTACCGTCTTCCTCCCAAGGACTGTAATTTGATTCTGATCAGGAGAAAATACTATACCAACCCAGATTGGCTTACAGTCTTCAAAGGTGTCATGGTAAGACTAATGTCTATTCCAGACAGCAGACAGCAGCAACAACACTGAATAGAGTCACAGATCTGTACATGACCTTGTTGATCAAAGGGATCTCGCTGGGGACTTCTGGCTAACTTTGGCTGGAGCTCAGATCACAAAGAAACCATTACTTCTAAACTCTGGTCTCTGCTGCTTATACTGGGCTTATGGAGAGGAAGTCTGTAACTTCTGTGTTTTATTATACAGACATGTCATGGTATTTTTTTTTAAGACTTATTATTTATTTTATGTATGTGAGTACACCATCAGTCTCTTCAGACACACCAGAAGAGGATATCAGATCCCATTAGAGATGGTTGTGAATCACCATGTGGTTGCCGGGAATTGAACTCAGGACCTCTGGAAGAGCAGTCAGTGCTCTTAGCAGAGGAGCTATCTCTCCAGCCCAATGTCATGGTATTTTTATCAGCCCGCACTGGCCTCTACATTCCTCCTCCTTGTCTGTCACTATCCCTCTTCCTTCACCTAAATAGTTCCCTTTCTGTTTTTCTGTGACACATATGCCACTACCTCTAATATCCTAATATATTGGGTGAGAAGAAGAGTAATTCGCTAGGCCAGAAACAGAAATGCAATGTTTTATAGGTTTTAGAAGGATGATGTAGAGGGGTCCAAAGGGGGAGATTGAGGAGAGGACAAAGAGGAGGAGGAAGAGGAGGAGGAGGAGGAGGAGGAGGAGGAGGGAGTGACAGCCCCTGAGGACTGCAGTGTCTGCTCTCATTAAGATATGAAACAAGTCAGAGTAAAGGAGATTGAAATGTTGATCTGAAGGACAAACCAAAGATTCACTACTTGGTCCTGATATAAGATAGAAAGCCAGGGAGAGGACAGGGTATGAAAAAGGCCAGGACTGAGCTAATTTGAGGTGTGTCTCTGAAAACGCATGTGAAAAGGGAGAGGAAGTCCTTTAACTTAGAGTTCAATTGAGACCCCCTCACCAGCTGAAACAAGAACTCTAGCATGATTAACATCTGCTGAAAAGGCTGCCCTAAGATTCCTTTCATACGTGTGTGTGTGTGTGTGTGTGTGTGTGTGTGTGTGTGTGTGTATACATGTTAAAGTGGCAATGACTCAGGCTTGAAGCTTGAAGGTTCATGATTTGGGTAGAGTCCCACTCTTCATAGAGGTGGCCTCTGAATCACAAACTTTTAATTTTGTTTAGAGTAAAGGTAAATGATCTTTAGGGAGCCCTTTCATTTATCAGTTACTTAGGAGTTAGTGATAAGACAGTGCTCAAACTCTACCATTGCCCTGTCTATTCCTATGAATGACTATAGTGAAAGCAATGACCGGAGAGGTTCTGCTCTGCATCCTTTTTTATTCTGAGCATAGCCTTTCCTCCAATCCACCCGCTTATGCCGATTTTATGGTATCTTAGGTATCTTTAATATAATTTCCAACTCTTCCTCATAAGCCAACTAGTTCTGAAGTCTTTTCACAGTCCACACCACACAGTCCAAAACCAAGTCTGTCCAGAGCAAAGGCTCTTAAAAGTCCAGGGACCCCCTTGGGCTGCTGTGAGTAGCATCGGGGAGCTGTGAAACTCAATTTACCCTCTCTTTTGAAGGTATAGTTAGTTACCTATGAACCACCCATCCATTCCTACTGTGCAGCCTCAAACAAAACTTCTTAAAAAAAAAAAAACTTTCAAAGTGACTCTGACCCTAATACAAGCGTACAACTTCACAGCAGGAGCACTGAAAACACTGTTCCAAGAGCAGGACCGCATTGACTCAAGCCTGTCTGTGTCTTCCATTCTCTGAGCTAGAATCATGGTTTGATACGAGAGCGGAGAGGAGGTGACATCAGCAGCAACCGTGAGTGTGATTCTTGGTGCTTTTGTTTTAAATACTGAAATAGATTCATTTCTTCATGAAGGTGAGGCAAGAGGTAAACGTCTTCATTATAATAAACCTATCACAAAGGCATTCATACTTAAAACATCAACTCACTTACAAAATTCACTTAGCCAAATAATGCAACAAATAATGCAACAGCTCCTTTGCAATAACCAAATCCCAAGGTTAAGAACCAAAACCATACGCTTATAAACTGACCTCATGTACCTGAACCAATAAATCACTTTTAGGCTTTAGTCAGTTTAAGATAGATTTTTCTGTTACTTGCTGTATAAAATATGAAGAGTCACTTCAAATGCCAAACCAGATGTAACACTGTAATAAAACAATTAGCAGTAAATAATTCATGGTTGGAGGCAAACAGCCTTCTGAACAGAGTGGAGAAAAGGCAGAGCGGGGTGCAGAGCTTGTCTTCCTAGGAGCTGGCAGTGGCAAGACGAATGGAGAGATGTTGGTTTTGTATTTAAGAATACAATCATGTAATAACCTCCACTTTGCAAATGTCTGAAGTTAGGGATACTACAAGGTTGTCTTAGGCTAGTAAGAAGGAAGAAACTTGGAATATTTGGGGAAGAAAAACATGAGAGTTAGGAATTTCAAGCTTTGGGTGGAAGTTTATAATCCAGTAAAACTCCTAGGGGTTTCATATAATTATAGACCTGTCCACGGGCTCAAATAAACAAATGCAATCAGATCATATTCTCATGCTTTCCTCATTCCTGGTTGCAGCAATCTGGAAACTTTTTAGCTAAACCCTGACAGCTGTACCTTAGGCAGCTCGTATCAAGTCATATGTACATTAGCTCCCCCCCCAGGGGACAGTATAAAGCCCACTTGGTTTAGAAGAGAAAGGAGAGAGAGAGAAAGGGGGAGGGAGATTGGGAGAAATAGAGAAGGTAGGGGAGAAGGCAAATAGAGCGAAAATATAGTCAAAATTTCTCTCTTCCAAATGCTGACAAAGCCAATAGCAGGCGATATCCTTCCAAATTCTTGAAGAGAAAATCTCAGCTGTTTTATGTGATTTCAGGAGCCCGCACATCACAGGCAGTCCGCCATTTGAACCTACTCATTCTGGGGTGAAATATGGATAGAATTCTGTCCTCTGTGTTTCCAAGTTTAATGGCCAAGGTCAGGCCACTCTCTCTTATCCCCACAACTGCAGTGTCTGTAGCCCAGTTCTCCTTGCCTCACTTTTCTGCCTGTCCTGTCAGTCACTCTCAGGGTTACTAACTCCTTCGGGAAAATAAGCATTGCAATTAGTTTAACCCTCTTCTTCTCCTCTAGGTCTAGGCACTAAAATATCTAAATAAGTAATTACATGTATGTGTTGCTTCTCATTTGAAAAATCTTTTACGGTTCCCACTGATTTCACAATAGTTCCAATAGTCTATGTAGCCTGCAACCAGGTCTTGAGGTTTGCTGGACAGGGGGCTCTCCTTCAGAGTGTCTTAGAATTCCTCTGGGAATGATATTAGTCACACAGAAGGACGGAGTGTACTGGACCTTTCTGTGTACAGTTTGTAATGTCATATGTCCCTTCTGGAAGATGCTCTCTACTTAAAAAGCGCGGTCCAGTTCTTTAAGGCTTAGCTCCATAGCGATTCCTCACCACAGTTATCTCTAATACTGCATTTGGATGAACTGTTTTCATTTGCAATGATTTCAAGGGACTTTGTGCTTCTGTTTTGACACTTATGTGCCCCAGTCATCTTACTAAATTTAGTGTGCACCTATGCAGGCATTAATATTATTCCATAATTATAAAGAAAGCCACACAACTGACTCACAGTTTCTGCATTCATCAAGTAAACAACATTCAATGGATGCTCTGTATTTCTTGAATAAATAATCTCCCAAAGGGCTAAATGTTATTCAAGAATGGGTATTGTGCCAAATTTATTTATATTTCTTTCTTACAGTAGCTAAAAAAAATGGAGTAATAGAAACTGCTGCAGTTTGAATAAAATATCAGGATCACGCCATGGTGTCGTGGGTTACTGCATCCTTGGGTAAATCTAGGACAATTTGTTATTTCTTCATTCCACTAGTACTTACTGCGTATGGAATGCCTGCTATATCTTAGTGTCAACAAGATTAATCACATGCATGTCAAAGTGTAGAAAACAACTGTACATGCCACTAACGAATCTCCAAAGCTTTTTGACTCTCGAATTCTAAGCTAAACAAATAAAAAGTATATCCATGACTAGTCCCTCTACCTTCCTTCAAAGGTTATGAAGCAAATCTGAACTTACATATATTTTAGGAGGAAGAAGACGAAGAAGATGAGGGTGAGGAAGAAGAGGAGGAAGAAGAGGAAAAGGAGGAGGAGCATGAGAGAAGGATGATGATGACTATATTTTCATTTTTAATTTCCATGACAATCCCTCTCAAACCCTCCATTCTTAAACTTTGGGAACTGATTCTTCCTGATCATCATATACTGAATACTCCTGCTCTCATTTCCCCCATGTTTGGCATTCCTTCTCAGTACTGGGAAATTACTGCCTTAAAAAACAGTGTTCTTCAAATGTCATGAGGATGGAGGGACAGTCTTCGGGAAGAGGAAGCCCACCAATACGAGGTGGTAGTAAGAATCTGGTAGAGGCGGGGGTATGATACAATAAGCAATATTATACATGTGTATGGAAATTTCATAAGGAAATCAACTCATCAGTCCATAAATCAGTAAACACTAGGAATGAGGGGGAGTAGAATGTTACCTAACAAAGCCAATTACATGAAAATGTCTTTAAAAGCAATGGTATTATTAGGCTACACTCTACTCAAAGGACCTCAGTTTTCATAGCAGACAGCCCTGGAAAAAGCTCAGACCCTGATTTGATACTTAGAAATCTTCCAGAATGCATTCCTGGTGTCTTTACACAATCATTTCTACTATTCTTCCTATAATAGAGTCCCACCAGTCTCTTGATTTTTGTAATTCTGCATCTCCCTTCTCCTGGTATTTTTCTACCCATTTGATTCCTATTCTGACTGCATCTGCAGGTTAAAGGAAGAATCTTAAGTCTGTCTCTGATATTTCCATTTGCATTTGTGCTTAGAAAAGCACTGTGGGCTTTTATCGGTCTCAGCTTGTCTATTTCTCCTTGTGCTTTGGTGATTTGTAAAATGTACATGATCCAAGTAGAGTGTATTTAATCATTCATGACATAGGCATTGATTAAAAACTTACTGTCTACTATCCTAAAGCTTCTAAAACATATTAGATTCACCATAAAAGATTATGAACTTTTTTGTAAAACAGTGGCAAACTCCCCAATGAAATGTATCTGAAGTCAAATTAATCTTTTTGGAAAGATGAATATATTAAAGAACTCTGTAAGAATTTTAACAAACTATTAGTTACCATAAAGAAGTTTATATAAAAACGATGGACCAACTTGCAGAAAGCTAAACCATTTTAGAAAGCTATCAAAATTATGCGGAGTTGTATAGAAGTATGGAATCAATGATGCTTAATTCAGTTCACAGCTGGGCATTATAACATGTGAATTCATAGGCACACATATGCTAGTTAAACAATGAACTGAAAAATGTACAGTCTCAGAGTTTACTGAGATACGAATTACAGAACAATGAATATTCTATGCCAATAAAAAAGAATCAGAAAGAAATGTTTTAAAGATAGCATATAATACTTTTTGTGACATTTAATAAAAATTTATATGAAGAGTTTTTCCCTTCTCTTTCCTGACAGAACAGTTTGCAAGATGACTGATGCCTCCTTTTACATATCTGCATTTGTGTTTCTTTACTTTAGAAGCTTTCTAAAATTATATTTAGGACATCTGTAGCTATACCAGCAAGATAAAAGGTGATTATTTTTAGACATCATATTATTGATGACAGGCTTGCAGAAAGAAAATGCAAACATAAATTTTAAATGCCTTTTGGAAAGAATCAGAGTAAAAACATTAACATAATTTCTCAGAAAGCCTGGCTTTTTTTATTACCAAATTTCAATATTCCCTCCAGGCAAAAGAGCAGCTACTTCAAAGATTTATTTGATAGTGAAATGTTTGATTTCTCTTTTTCTCTTTCCCAATGTGAGTTTTTATTCTACCGGAGTGTACTGTGATTTGAATTTTGAATAGGCTCATTACTAAGAATTTAAAAAATAATAGTTCTATTTTGGCAGACCAAAGAACTTAACCAGCAGCCATCACTAAACAGATTAAATAAATTATACACTACGTTGGGCTGAGCAGTCCACCCAGACGCCAGTCGCCTTGACAACAGCCCAGCCACTGCTCAGTCTGCTGGGGGCTGGGTTGAGCGTCACTTACCTGCCTGTCCACTTCTGGGAGCAGAAGCAGGAGATACTGCTGGAAATGCTGAGGGAACGAGGCGAATGTGTGCTTATTTATCAGTGCCCTCAGGTTAGTGTTGACAAGGATAGAGCCAGGGGTTTCTATGTCAATGTCCTCAGCTTTGGTCCATTTCAAGTGTCCTGTGATGAATAAAGAGTTATGAGTTTACTACAGAGTGAAGAAACACGTACATATGAAAAAACATCCAGTCACATATTTATTTCTATCACTTCTAAAATGATTTCTGGAGAAGAAATCAGGAAATAAAATCTTCATTAGTAAGGCTTATGTCTACCTTAGGTATATTTTAATAAGAATTTATTTGAGTACCAGGATGTTTTATTTATTTTTTTTATTGCTTTTGTTTCTCCAAAACAGAATCTTACACTGCAATGCAGGCATGCCTGAAGCTCACTTTGAATTCAAAGCGGCCTTGAACTTGTTGCAATCCTCATGCCTAGGGTTCCTGAGTATGTGGTATAGGTAATTATAAATTGCAAATTCATCAGAATTTGCAAAACATTTAGAAGCACAAATGAATACATTTTGTATGTTCTCTAAAACATAACTCTAATGATAGTAACATATTATTAATTTAATTTTCTATCTTTTTCAGTGCTAGGCATTGAACACAGGGGGATTGAAGATGCTCAGCAAATTCTCTCCCACTGAGCTACATCTGTGTTCAGTACTCTTAGTTTTAACAAACAGACGACAGCAATATCAGTTGTGTGTTCCCACCACATTTCAGGCCATGTAGTAAGAACAGATCGTTTTTATAAGATTTCCATTCAAGGTATATTTTGAGAATGATAATTTAATAAACAAATGCTGATAAAAACTCCAGATGTGAGATCTGAGGGGCAAGTATACTGTTCCAAATCATTCCCCAACTCAAGGCACTCTAGTGTCCACTGGAATCTGTGTGCAGGCTTCTTAACTGGAAATCAGAATAAATGAAACACGCTCTATGCACTGACAGCTGATATTTACAACAGAAGAACAACTGTCTGGAACTTGGGCTACCTATGATTGTAGAGTACACTTTGACTCAAAGGTCAGTGCAGTGCAGTCTCTAAGCTACCTGTAGTCCAATGCCTTTGCTGCTGAATACAGTTTTGCTAGAACAGGACATTCCTGGTGCTTTGTCGCTTGTTCTGTTCTCCTTTTGTGACATGATGCCTAGAGAGAGCTGTAGTAGAAATACAGTCCAGTGTAAAACTGCTACCACTTATTTACTGGTTGGTTACAGAAAACAAATGAACGAACAACATGCTGATCATTGTTTTAAATGATTAAACATAAAAGTAAGACTGAAGACAAAAATGCAAGTAATACTGGTCAGTCATGAGCCTCAGCATTAGTCAGGACTACAAAAAGTTCTCTGACAAAGGTTGAGAACAGAAGTAATCTATAGGTATAAAGGCCAGCATTTAGGAGGCAGTCTAATATGTTAATATAGCAAATAAGAGTAGCAGCGCCTATGACTACCCAGCCATTGGGCAGTTAGCCCAACTGACAATACTTCATGTGAATTCTGTTTTGTCGATTGGGCTGAAAAGCTACTGGCAGTTGATGGCTGTTGAGAAAAAAGATTTTGTGTTTGTTTTACTTTTCACTTTTTTTTTATTTTAATGGTTGTAACCATCAATAGGCTTTCCATGTTCTCATGGATGACCTTAGCACCATATGTATGGAGGCAACACGAAGTATATTCGACAAGTTTGAAAGAGAGCCTATGAATTGGGAAGACAAGTGGTGGTAGTGGTGTATGGAGCACATTGAAGGTGGAGGGAGGGAACTGAATGGATTTAATCAAACAATGACACATATATTGAAATTCTCAAGCAATAATTTAAAACAAAGAAATACAGGTACTCTTATACACAATCCGAATGCCCATCTACAGTGGCTTAAGAATGAGAAAGGCAGAGGAGGGCAGAGAGGTGATATCTAAAACCACTGAGGGTTTAAACCTTGTTTAAGTAAGTGCTCTCAGCGAAAGCAGAACACCAAATTTCATGAAAGATGTGTACTCATTCCAATTTCCATCTGAATTGAAAAATGTCCAAATATCAAAAAATAAAAATTCTTTGCAGACATTTTTGTCCAAGAAATAATCATCAGGAACAGTGATGGGATGCACAAATACTCTGTAGTAAATAACAGAAAAAGTGTGGTATCTTCACAGGGCCAAGAGAAAACAAAGGTAAACATGGAATTTCATTGTAACTGGGATTTTCAAATGTCAACATTTAAGAATAGTTAAAGATCCCAAACAGAAATTCTATCCCGAAGAAAATCTTGCTGATCAAGTTACTACAGGTTGTTATTGACCAAGAGTTTCTACCAAAGAAGGGAATAAACAACTGTAGCAGCAATGGTGAAGTAAAAGTCATGTGACCACGGCTCCTTATACAAGTGCTAATTGTAGAGAATAATGCCAAGGACTGACAGAAGTTAAAGCAATGTAGAAGTAAATTACATGTATAAGACTAAGAAGGTGTGCAGGAAATGAGAATATGAACAAAATGTAGGCAGTGAGAGTAACATTTTTAAAAACTCTATAAATAGCCTCAGAAGATCAGAAAGCAAACACATTTCCAAACTAGTGAACAGAAGAGAAACATCAGCCAAAGAGCAGGCATTGAAGAAGAAGAAAGGAAAATTAAAATTAAGACCAAGAAAATCACAACCAACATAGCCAGAATTTTATATTAGAGTTAAAATGGAAAAAGTCCAGATATCTACTCTTTTCAAGAGATAGTTAAAAACTCACCTAGATAATTTGAAAAATACCAATAACAGATTTAAAACAACAAAAAGAACATTACCAAGAATGAAACTGACCATCCAGTCCATGTATAAGAAATAATGACCTGAGCTTCTGAATGCACAGGACAGCCTCAAAACATAAAGCTGAGAGAAATAAGAAACTAGAGCATCCTCAAAATGGTAGGAGAAGTCTCAAGAGATGTGGCTAAAAACTAAATTATAATCTTAATTAAAAAACACAGAAACCTTTCATAAAGCAACAACAATACTCATGCAATAAACTGAACACAGGGAACTGCACTAAGCTGTTAAGTGCAGGCATTGTGCTATTTGTTATTCAAGAAATAGCAAGGGACTGCACCACAACTGGACAGTGAGTCTCAAAAAATACTGCTCTATTATCATAAACCACATCTTTCTGTCCAAAGGGAAAGAGTTCAACCATCCTCATATCTAGTGTACGTTTGGACATTCCCAGGCTCTACAATACTTCAGAATTCAAAGTAAAATAATTCCAGTATTTATAAAAATGCTTCTCAACTGATTTAATAACTAAATTGTCTATTTTAGGTGGGAGAGAAAAAGTTTGAAAATTCATGAGTTAAAAACTCAAGTCATGAACTAAAAATAAACATCAATTGTTGAATGAAAACACAAGAGATTTAATTATATAAAAAATAAGAGTAGAAATCAATGTGGTAGAAAAGAATAATGATATCTATCAATATAAAAAGATTGTTTTTTAATTAAGCTAATGAATTCAGAAATTTCTGAGAAGAAACTGCATAAACATAAGTAGTAATAAAAATGGGAACATGGTTCTTGATACATATATGATTTAATGGGTAGATAAAATTAAAAGCAGATTTTTAAAGGAACAATACAGTATTTTGCACATTTGATACTCACTAAATAAAGATAAACTGGTTTATTGTTATGTACATATTCATGTATAGGAGGGAGAAGGGATGTATGTGGGTGCATGTGTGCAGGGCAAGCACATCTTTGGGTAGCTAGAGGTGACACAGGGAGTCCTTCTCAATTGCTCTCCACCTAATTCTTCTAGGACAGAGTCTCTCAGTGAGGGAAGGGAATCAGCAATTGGCTATGTTCCATGACAGCGAGCCCCACAGATCCTTCTGGGAACTGCGATTACATGTGTATGCCTTCAAGGCTAGCTTTTGACATGAGTGTTAGAAACCAAACTCAGGTTGTCAGCCTGGTGCAAGAAATACTATATCTACTCATCCAAATCCCCAAGCCCTAAACTATTTTAAGTTTATACATTTCCTAAGTCAACTTTAAGATAGAAAACAAAGTTAAACATAAAAGTGTTATCAGTAGGCTTTCTCTCACATACATACAATTAACAAAACATAAAGAATTTAATAACTAATTTAATGTAGCTGTAGATAACTTTATCTTTGTCCTGAACTCTCTTAATGAAAGGAGAGGAGGAAGAGGAGGAAAAAGGGGAGGAAGAGCCTCAACCACTCCCATTGACACACAGTCATTTATGACTAAACCAAATAAACTAAATTTGTGTGTCCAAAATCTCCACCTAAGACAAAGCTATGTTTTATAATTCTGAAGAAAAGAGTGAACACATTAACTAAATTTGTTCTTACAGAGAATGTTTAATTCCATTTTAATTATCCTTACACATGTACTCTTAATTGGCTTAAGAACAATCCAATTATATATGATTGTCTTATCTCATTAAAGCCGGTGCTGAACATCTCCCTACAGTGCCCACAGAAGGAAAAGTATGAAGTCACTTTAGTGCCTAATTCCCAGACACTTAGCCTAGAGAGTTGTAGCAGCAGAGAAGACAGGTGAAGCCATAGTAAGGCTGCACTTGATGGTCCATTCCATGATAAGAATCACGGGCATGTGTTCAGCTTTGTTGTAATGTATTCAGAGAGTTCTACACCCACATCCCACCTTGACACATGCATTTGTGTATCAGGAGGAGTGTGCTGGCTTTAAGACTCATATTTCCTGCTAGGAACATGCATAAGTAGGTGTGAAATATCCCAAGGAAGAGAAAGGCACAGAGAAGAAACACACAAAATACTCAAAATCAATTCTAGTGTACCCCATGTCTAAATAAACCTCCAAAGAGACCTCTGAGGAGAAAGGTAGTTTTTCAAAGAGTATAGTTTTACAGAAAATACTATAATAGGTGATAAAATAGAGTAATAAAAACCCCAAACCAAGAAAGCCTATATAAATGAACTGTATGAATAATCTAACGGGGAGCTATGAATCCAGTAAACGAGGAGCCAGGGTTTAAGAAGTTCAGGCCTTGTAACCAAACCTTTAGCAGTCAGTTCTTCCCTTTTAGTATGTGGGTTCCCAGGTCTGAACTCAGGCCACTATCCTCTGCAAGAGACATCTTGATTTGCTCAGCCAGCTTTTCACAGTTCTAATGACTTTGGATAGCTACAGATAGATTTTAAGACAGTGTTTAATCCTTCCTTCCTCCCTCCCTTCCTCCCTCCCTTCCTTCCTTCCTTCCTTCCTTCCTTCCTTCCTTCCTTCCTTCCTTCCTTCCTTCCTTCCTTCCTTCCTTCCAAGCTATGTCTAATTGATAACCACTCCAAAAGGAAAACTCAGTTCTCTCCAACAGAGATTTGCTGGAGATAAACCACTGGAGGCCATACTCCAAGCCCAGTAGTAGATGACCAACACAAAGCAAACTCATTGGCAATTTCTTTGTTTCATAAGGTTTTGACAGAGCAAAAAGAAAAATGATCTTTAAACCTTAGGGTCTTTTTCATATATATTATAGCTTCTGACTTTGTGTTTTTAGGGGGTTCCTGTGTGTAAGAACAAGTGTGCCTTGTGTTTTTTCTTTGGTGCTTTTGTATGTTTTGTCCTAATTCCAGTTTGTTTTGTTTTGTTTAATTTTATTGTTATTCTGTAAATGCCTATCTGATAACAGAAAGGGTGTGGATTCCTATGAGAGGGGAGCAGAGAGAAATCTTGGAGGAGCTGGGGGAAAGAAAACCATAATCAAGATACATTGTCTGAAAAAAAATCTATTTTTAATGAAAGAATGAAAAAATAAAATTTGTTTCTTATTTATCCTAAAATTAATTATACTTAGTACTTTAATTAAAATAGAGTCTTGGTATATATAGTCTCTGGAAAAATAGGTAGTATTAAGCAACTCCTAATAATCTTCAGGAAACACTGATAATATTTTGAATGAGAAATAGAATTATTGCCCAATTTCTGCTATTATTTTCTGTATGAATTTATTTTTTAAAATATGGAACATTTTCTAAAACCAGCGGAGTTTTAATTCTTTATTACAAAAAGATTAAACAAAAAACATAATGTTGGAATGAATCCCAGACTTTGGGTTCAATGAGGACATTATTAAAATTCCCTCAGAGACATCCATTCAAAGCTTGGGCTTGTTTAGCAACAGTTTTAAACTCCTACTGTGTGACTGGGTAGGAAGGAACAATTAAAAACTGGCCTAGGTCAGTGACCCTGAATTTAAGTAACTAATGTTTTAGCTGTGGGAAGATGTCAGAAATTAAGAAATACAAAGGAGAGAAAGGTTAAAATTCCAATGCAGAAGATAGGCCAGCTGAAGCATATTCCACAAAGGATGATATTGGTAGATGAATATGAGAGAATTGGGTGACAGCAACCATGGATCCAGGTTCACTGACTCCAACTTTGATGGACTACTATGATACATGCTGGAGAGAGTTGTACGTACATGAAAGGGGGTGACTGTTTCTGCAGGTTCATCTGTGAACTCAAAACTCCTCTGAAATTGTGTACTAATTAAAAGAAACACAAAAGAAGCAGCCAGAGAGTGTACTGTGCAGTGACTTGATTTAATGGCTACCAAGGCAGTAAGCGGACATGTTCCAGTAGTCTCCCAAGGAGAGGCTAGAACTGAGTTGATCCTTTGCTGGAACAGAGAAAGGACATTTGTTATCCTACCATGGACTGTCCCAATCAGCATTAAGGCCCACGGCCCTGAAATAGCTCTTGCAGATACTGATAACACTTAGCTCAAAGTGGATCAGATGCCTGTTCTCTACCATGCTTGGTTCAGAAATAGAAGAGGAATCAATGCAGCTTTGCTTTGTCTTGACTATAAAACATCATCAGGAAAACAGGAGTTTGACCATCATGTTTCCAGCTGCACTGACTTACATTATCTTCTCAGACAGATTTAGTCAGAGACTTCACAGATAAATACTCACAGTCTCCATGTATAACCCACACCAAGAGCAAAATCATGCAACAAGAAAGCTGCATCAACAGTAGTGGGTATCCGTAATGAGGCTACAACTCTCTCAAGTGCTAAGACTATGGAGGACTGTCAAAGCCCATAACTATTGTTTATTGCTGACACCATGATCTAACTGTGTACTCCAAACCCTCTCCTAGGGTAGGTGGGAATACGATGTGATGCCCAGACCTGTAATAGGTCCTTTACTACATAGTTCTTAGAAAAAGGTACATGGGTTCAGTATGCATTTGGCTAACTCATTAGATTCCAAGAAAAATGTATACCCATACCTTGAACAGGGTGGCTATCATTTAACTCTTAAAAAAAAAAGTAATTGCAATAGAATCAGAGAAAGCACATGGGGGATAATTAGAAGTGACTCTTTATCTCACCAGGGAAATCTCTTCATGAGAATGGAAATTTAGGCTTATGCTATGAAGTCTAATTTTGACTGCATTTTGTTTCAGCATTACTAATTTAAATTAGAAGAAACGTATGGTATATGTTCTAATTTAGAATGGTTTCAGCACATAAGGACTTGTATAATGCCACCCCTACTGAGAGAAGGTGAACTAAGGTCAAACCGGTTCTGAGACTAAAGTGCATCTGAGTCAGGTGAGAGAAATGATTAAGAGCCATGCTCCCAATTGGCCGGCCTAGGGCTTTCAGGAAGCGGGGAGAACCATTCCTACCCTCTGACCTCCATGTGCATGCCACAGCTTGTGTGCACCCACTCACCACCACACAACAAATAAATAAACATAATAAATAATTTAGCAATGTCTTCTTAAACTCTGAATGACGGCGGTTTACCTGAAGAGGATTAGCCCTGAGCTTCTCTCTTTCACATCTTCCCATTTTTTCATTTATACTATTGGCGTCTATTAGAAGGCTAGTGGATATTGTCATCTCATTACTGTATACACTTATGTTTGGGTGCATAAAGAATGCTCTTCTCTAAAGACACATATTCATCCAGGGAGACACAAGTCATAGAGAGATTCTTCTTTATCTCAACTGACTGATTTAGCACATTCACTTGACATATTCACTCATTTCTTTACCCAACATTCTCTCAGCAGCTGACAAGCAGAAGTTATACAAAAGGTGCAGGGTGATGACACGGATGGGTAGGACCATCTCTATCCTCAGTTACCCAAGAGCACCATGACAAGGAGAGCACCAAATACGAGTATCTGAACTGGGAAAATGACTCCGCAGGTCAGGATGTTTGCCAACATTCCTAAAGGCCTAGGTTCAAGCTCCAGGAACCACAAACTGGAAGAGAACCAACTACCAGAAGTTGCCTCCTGACCTGCACAAGCACATCAACAGCTTGTGTGCATTTACCCACCACCACCCAACAAATAAATAAATAAAAGAGAAAAAATTTAAAAAAAAAAATTAGAAACTGAATGAGAGGGTTTGTCTGCAGATGGTAAGGCTGGAAGGTTTCTCCCCCATGACCCCTCCCCACATTTTTCATTTATATCATTGGCATATATCAAAAGGTTGGTGAGCACTGCCAACTTCATTTGCACAGAATAAGCCACGTTTAGCTGCTTGCTACCTTAGTCAGCCACAGTTCCTTCCCAGTCACCACAGACTGTTGGCATTTTATAGGTTTTTACTTTAGCAGACTTATTTTAAATCCCACTACTTTTTTCTTTTGTTGGATAGAGGGCTGGCCAAGAGTCCTTAGAACTGCTAGCTGTCCTACCGCATGCAAGCAGAGTACCTGCACTTTAACACTTAGGCAGACTCTGAGTATTAGATACAATAAGCTTGTTCCCCAGTGACAATGACATTCATTGGATGCAGAGTAGACAATCTGCCTCTCACTTTCTGTCTAAGACAAATGGTTCAAATGAGACATGTACATGCCTTTGCCTGTATCTTAGTTGTGATATTTATGAGGGGCCTTCTTAACCTTCTGGGCTTCACATTGATTTTTAAACTGTAAAATGGAAATCATTATATTCTATAAAATTAAATAGTTAAGTGACACAAATTATATCAAAATTTAGCTACATGTTTTCAAGTAAAAGGTTATGTGAGGATAACTGATCTCCAGGATAGCTTTCAGTGCATCCCAACATGAAATCATAAGGTCAGTTAAAATATTGTGAATATTTTCTGTTCCTTGAATATGAAATTGTCAAGTTTAAACTCCGTAGAGGACAATGCCCTGTCTAAGCGTTTGAAGGTTGACACACCTGACTATCCAGCCCATTAACCATGAACTTTGACTCTCTGCATTCCTCCTAAAATCCAGCATCATTATTTCTACTATTTTGTCATTACGTGCCAGAAAGCCATCTATGACACCACTCCAGCCTAACTTTGAACATGTGAGCTGGCCGGTGGTATGCAGGATTGCCTAGAGAAACCTCCTGTTAGCTTATCTTTCAGTTGACCCTCAGAATAAAACAATAAACATCAAAGCAATTCTGATTCTCTCTACTTCAGTGTGGACTTCAAGGTGATGAATATAACACATAAGATCCAGATAAAAAAGATCCAGACCTGGAGCTTCTGATGCCACAGCATGACCAAAGCCGAGCATGCCAAGAAAGTACGTTCTGGGACTTGAGCCTACCCACTGTTCTTGTATGTCATTTAGTTACTGAAGTTGTAGTGGATTATTAGCTAATCAATTAATTAATTTTGAGACAATATCTTACTATGAACTATGTAGCTTGGGCTGACCTCAAACTCACAAAGATCTGTCTGCCTCTGCTTCAGTAGTACTGGCATCAAAGTCCTTCACCTTTCCCACCCAGCTTTGCTTTGTTTTGGGAGATGGTCTTGCCATGAAGTCATGGATGGCTAGGTTTTCACTTAGAGTTGAATTCCTGGCAAAGCTCCAGACTTGGAATCCAAGAGTGCAGGGATTACAGAGGTGTGTCACCCTTCCTGGCTAGCACACTCTTTTTTAATGAAATGTCACTTATCTTTAAATCATACTGGGTTGATCATGAGATCAACCTGGGTTGGTCATGAGAATGAATGAATAACGTGTGTGAAGATATAGCACAGATGCCACTCTGTACAAGTCATCATCTCATTTTAGGAGTTACTTAAAGCACTCAGACAGGAAAAAACTATCAGTGTGTATGCATGCATGGTTATTACCCAACATACAGAGATGTATTTGTGGTTAAAGAAAATAACTATAAAAGCCTTAGAAATGATGGAAAAATAGATAACCATGCAATATTAAAGAGTTAAATTAAAATTTGCTACTCCTTTCCCATACATATTTTATCTAAGAATCCACCAGTCCCATTCCAATGCTCTTTAGTGAAAGCATGTCCTAGGGTTTAGCAAAATTCCTAGCATACAGTAGGCAATAAATAAAAGTACCAAAACCAACCAATCGACCAGATGAACTTGGCTGTTTTAACAAAAAAGAAAAAAATCTGCAAATAAAGAGTCCTACATTGCCAAAGACAGTAAAAGTTCAGGTCACCAACTTTATAGTTTCTACTGACCACTGCATCAAACACGGGTGATAGGTACTTCTCTCTCTCTCTCTCTCTCTCTCTCTCTCTCTCTCTCTCTCTCTCTCTCTCATTCACTCATATACACACACACACACACACACTCTCACACTCACACATGTACACACACACCCATGCATGCACACACACATGCACAAACACATGCACACCACTCACGCATGCACACACACATTATGTGACTATGTATACCCATGTGTGCATGTGGAGGCCGAGGGCAAGCATACAATATCTTCTTTGATTCTTCCTCACTCTATCCTTTGGGAATAAGGCATCTCACCAAACATACTGCTCATTAACTGGCTAGATTGAGTGACCAGCAGGTTTCTGATGTACCTGTCTCTATCCTCGCCACCCCCCAACCTTTAGGGCTATGGTTACAGACATGCATGGCCAGCCCTTGTGAAGCCACTGGAGATCTAAACGCCGATACTTACCCTTTTGTGGTGGTCACTTTAGCTACCAAGAGACTCGTGCACTCCGTCCATCTCTCATATATTCCTGTGCTCTAGGTTACATCATCCTTATCTCTATTCATAGGTGAACTCGGTGGGACCATGTCTCTAAACAAGCTGTGCATGGGCGAGTGAGCTATAGTAGTCAGCCCAGGAAATACTCCTGCTTGTCTTAATTCTCAGACTTCAGTACCCTACTTGCAGGTCCTTACTAAGGCAAACACAAGTATTCAGAATAAAATCATTGTTAATAGCAAGACCTTTGGACAGTGTCCCCCAAACCTTTCAGAGACTGTATACTCTTTCTGTTTTATAGACAGGTACTACTGAATATTTCAAGCATCTCAAACAAAAAATCAAGGCAGGGCAACCCCAATGCAGCAGACCCCGTGGCAATGCATTCTCCAATTCAGCGCATCCTTCCTAAGAGCCTCATTCCCACCAAACCTTGTCTAGAATATTCCAGTAAAAGGAGGCCACAAGACAATACTGCACACCAAACAGCACACTAACTAGACAGGTAATTACTGGAGTAGATAGTTCATGTTAGTTTTGCTCGTTATCTCTGCTTTATCCAATATTATCACATTCTATCATAAGCTTGACACTCAACTACAACAAGGGTTCCCAATTCAGCAATTTTTTTTGCATAGATAAATGAAGGATATTTTCAGTTTCCTTGTTTAAATGCTAAAAAGAAAAAGTTATGTTTTTTAAAAGACACGCATCTCTAAAATGTGAACTGGTACTCACCTAAACCAGACTTTTTTAGGCGTTTTAAGTGCTGACTTGTTTGTTTTCCAGTGGGAGATTTTTGCCCGTGTTTCATTTCTTTATCTGAACTGTCTGCTTCCCCATTTTTAGACTCAGATCCTAAAAAAGGAAATAGTTATTATGCCATTATCTTTCTCTCCTTGTCCTTGACAAGAAACATCTAAAATTGTTTTAAGAACCACAGATATAATCTGCTTTTTCTTTTCCCGGGTTGATATGCTACCATACACACAATCTGATTCCCTTATTGTATATAAGGAGGAAAGGCCAATCAATCAATCAATCAGCTTGGAGAGAAAGCAAGAACAGATGGCCTAATAGCAGAGTTTGACATGAAGTCACTGGTCAAATAGCTTTTAAATAAAAGAATTAGATCTATTGTAAAAATACATGAATAAGCTTCAATACTACAATGCCATTTAGAGATGATATCAGAGGTCAGAGAGAGAGAGAGAGAGAAAGAGAGAGAGAGAGAGAGAGAGAGAGAGAGAGAGAGAGAGAGAGAGAGAGAGGAGAAAGGGAAGGGCTAGATCTTAATCAATAGCTTTATGCTGAAGCAGGAACAGAAAATGCAAACACTAATCCACAATGAATTCAACAGTTCACAGCTGACACAGTGACAGGTAATTTAGAGGAGCAGGCCAGTGCTGCATGGAGGTGAGAGGAATATCGCAAGAACACAAAAACTCATAAAGGATTCTGGGCTTTGCAGCAAGTGCTGAAAAGCAAACTCACATGCAGAGAAAAACTGCTTTCGATGGTGTTAAGCACCAGCATGTGGTCCAGAACTCAAATTCAACATTCAAGGGAAAGCTAAAGCAAGGACAACAAACCCACCAGAATCAGCATCAGCATCAGCATCAGCATCAGTATCCACTTCCTCACACGTCCTGACACTAGCAAATTAAGTCATTTCATGATGAATGGGCTGGTGCCTTAAACACAGCAACTGGGAAATACTCTGTTTTTAAATCAATGAAAGAAGCAAAGACAGGTACACATGTAGAATACATATATACATTATAAATATATGTACATATGTATAAAACTGAACCTCACATGAGTATCTTTTCAATTTCAAAAGATATTTAAAAAAAAAAAAAAGCAAACCATCAAGCCATCTCAGTCCATGAGGAAGTCTTCTCCGGGGAGAAACTGGCCAAGCACACGATATTTTAGCTCTTTACCTGAAGGCGAATCCGACTGCTCATCAGACACCTTTAATGGTGTCAAAACAACACGAGGGACAGTCTTGTTCACCATCATTGAGACTCCATTTCTTCTTTTCTGCTGCTGCCTCAAAGCCTATAAAATAGGATAATAAAATATAACATAAAAATGTATCCACAATGATTTCTGGTGATTGAATTACATGATCCACTTGCTCATGACTATCTTCAATTCCACAGAGCCCCTGATCTGTCAGAATTCTTGGTAATCACCTTTGTACATTTTCCCCCAAAAGCATAAAATTGAGCTTTGGCAAAGGGGTTTACGCCTGAGTCTATTTTCAGTCTAATTCTATTAACAAAACACCACAGAATGGTTTATTCTACCTTAGCAGAGTGGCTTGAAAGCCGGTGGAACTTGATACTAGGGCTCCCAAGTAAAATAAATGTAAAATAAATGTTTCGAAACCAGGATAAAAATATATATGTCTGCAATTCTTTCGCAGGTGCTTCGTCTCCAGTGCGCTGCTCAGTCAATCAGTTAACACCGGGTGTCATCAGTATGTAAGGCATGTAAGAACTACTGTATTGATGCATTCACTCAGCCGTGGGGAGCGCTGCACAAAATCACCGAACATGGCAGGAATCATTTATTTCTGTGAAGGGAATCAGTCCTAATCTTGGAAAGCTTGCAGCCCTTGGCTTCTGTCTGCTTGACTTTGGCATTAACCTTCAGAACACGAACATGACGGGGTTTGGGCAAATCCAAGAAAAAAATAGATAGAAGAATAAATCTCTTCAAATGGGAATGCTTTGTGTTTCATAAATGAATCTGCCATGGTGATGATGATATAATAAAAGGTATTTAAAAGTTTTGAAATACAGTTTTATCTAGCGGATCACTTTATGCAGAAAATTACCCGTAATAAAAAGGGTTTTAAGCACACGAAACAGGAAAAGCCATTAAAACCTGAAGCCGCAAGAATGCTGAAATTCCTCAAAAGGTTAAAAGGCTGGCCATGGACGGTCTCAAACCTTTTTATTCCTGGATTCTGTGCATTTTATACTAATTTCACAATGTCTCAGTCATATGATTAATGTGCTTTGAGCAACAGTTGTCACAATCTCCAGAAATAATGCCTTCACTGTATATTCCTTGGCTGTCAGAAACGATGTGATTCTATTTACACAGGCTAAGAGCCGTATGTTTGGCTTGTTGACCACAAGATTTAGAAGTCATCTAATTATAGGAATGAAAAACTAACCCTCACTTAAAGGAGAGATGGCAAATTCAGATGGGATTTAAAGCTACATGACAGAAGGAATAGTTGGGGGATTTATTATAAGTGATACATTTACTACAGATGACATGCTAGGATTCTCATATTTATAGAGTTTTTGTGAAGTCCCCAGCACTGCTGAGGAACCTGAGGTAGAAAGATTAATAGGATTCCATGCTTCTCACTGTTAGCCTGCTGTCAATATTGTATTTAATGAGGCCACATGTGCTATAAAGTATTTAAGAATTTTCTCTTTCTTCAAGCCGTGTATATATAATTAGACACAAATTGTCTAACATACTTGCATAAATCTTTCTCATCTTTTATATAAGAACTCAAAGTACTCTATAGACATTAAGTTAACAATACAAGTGAATCAGGCAAAGCAGCTCTTCCAATTATAACTAAAGCCTTCTTCACCCACTGTATAAATCTTCATAAAAGAATAGAGGCAGCCAGTAAATACAGCAATGAATCACTACCAATCCATGTATCACCAATTCCAATTCCCTCTGGCAAAATATTAACCTTTTAAAATATCCTCTATGTGTGCACACATACACATATGTGTATGTGAAATTAGTTGCTTATGGAAAGTGTTATTAACTGCAAAAGAAACAACTAACTAATGGACTAGACCTGCAATCAGAAACCCATGATGTCCTGCTTCTTTTTAATATCTGTGGTCAATGGTGATGATGATGATGATAAACTTTTACCCCCAGTTTCTAGAGCAGAAAGGATGCTATAACTAAAGATTTAACAACTGGATAGAAATCACAAATTACAAGAATAAAAACATTAGCTACTGTGAATTATTGTCAGGTAAGAATAAAGAAAATACTAACATGGAGTCTATTCAAATGATATTTCAAAAATATATATGTTTGAGCAATACCTCTCAACACAACACTTAAAAAAAACAAGGAAATGTACTACTATATACTACAGGCAACACAAACTACATACCCACCACATAAGAAACAAAATTATTTTAAGTAGACTTGAAACAATAAGGATAAGTGGTCCTTTGCTCTGCCCTTGCAAAACAACTATTGGGCTTGAGACATGACTCATTGAGTACGGGCACTTGCTATACAAGTGTAAAGACCTGAGTTTGAGTCCTTAATGCTGGTGAAAAGCCAGACAAGGCCGAATACCTGCCAATAACCCAGTGTTGTGTGGTAGAGACTTATTGTAAAGGATGAAAGCAGAGAACAACAGGGGAACTATTTCCCCTTGGCCTTTCATATGCATGCACACAGGCACATGCCCTGAACACATATATAAGTATAATACACACACACACATACACACACACACACACACACACACACACACACACACACACACACACAATTACATTTTCTTCCAAGAAACACTTGGGGAGGCAGACAACAAAGAGGAGGTCACATCTGTTTCCTTTGGTATCAGATTATAAACTGGAGTCCTGATGTCACAAACTACAACACACTCTTTAGAGGCCATCACTGGCTCTCCTGAAGAGTCCAACTTACTTTCGAGGAAGAAGAGTTCATTTGGGGGGTGGACTCAGAACACAGCATTAACAGAAGAAGATAAAACAATTTGTTTCCATTGAGTACCATCAGATATCTCAGATGCCTGTAAGTAATGGTACTTAGACATGCCTCATGCCTGCTAGGCACTTGGGGCTTTGGTGGGGACACATATTGATTTTTGGTAAAGGGGCAGTATGTAAATATTCGCAGTTATGTTAGCACCAGAAACTCAAACTGGTTATGTGTCAACTCATCCCAGTTCTCTGAAGAGCATTGGTGGTATAGAAATGTAAGACAAAAAAAAAAAAAAAAAAAAAAAAAAGAGGAAGAGACTGAGGTGAGCAAGTACCAACATATTCCATTCAAGGGCCTGAAGCTGCCTCAGCAAATCTAATTCTTGTTTGCTTATCTCTGTAAGTGCTGGGATCAAACCCAGGGCCCTACACAGTCTATACAAATTAATACTGGGCCACATTTCAGCCTTGTGTCGATTATATTTTGATCCAAGGTGTGACTACACTTCCCAGGATATCCTCAGACCTGCAATTCTCCTGTTAATAATGTCTGACTCAAATTAATTTTTAGGTCTTGCTTTTGGGTTTTCAAATAATGTGTTAAAAAAGGAACAGGCTACATACAAGCTGAGGTCAGGAGGTCAGCAGCATGTGATATGCACTAAGCACCTCCATGAACTCATCTGTATTCCAGGGTACAATCAGTACACCGAGGCTCCTCTCCCTTAGTACTCTGAGTTCTTAGTGGTTCTCATTAGAATTAGGAGTGCTTGGCTCAGACAGCAAGCTTCTTGAAGTTTTTGAAGAAAAAACGGAAAAAGAAAAGGAGATGTAGCATAAAGATATAGTAGAATTTATTTTTCATTTAATTTATTGAAATTTATTCATATCAAAATATGAATCTCCCTTAACTTGAAAAATATATCTATGTGATTGATGATGGGAAAGGAATCAGGAAACTGGTTTTGGTGCCTATGAGTGAGTGTGTGTGTGTGTAGGGTGCTCATATATATAGGTTTCCTAAATGATGGAAAATGCTTTTCCATTGTGACATCTTGGGGACATTGTTTTGTTCTCAATTAGCCCAGGAGTGGCCCTAGTTATTCATCTATACCAAGGTCCAGACCTCAGTGTTTGCTGCTTGGTCTTACATCTTTAGTCTACATTCATTTCAGAAGTACAATACCAATGATGTACTTGTAATTGTCAGCCTAGATGCTACTTTGAAATGCAAACAGATTACTTTATTGAACAACTCTACATCCTCTAAATTTAAATCTAGAAGGAATCAAAGCTAGAATCTCAATAAATAAAGAGATGTCAAGTCTAGAAGAGCATAACACTCAATGTACCTTCTAGCTGGTCCTACACAGTTCTACATCTGGTTAACAATGTCAACGACAGGAGGAGCAAGGGTTTGAATGGGAACTGATTCTATTCTTAAGCATTTGAACAGTTGGTCAATATCTGGTGGCACTGTTTGGGGAGCCTTAGGTGCTGCAGCCGACTGGATGAAGCGTATGACTAGATGCCTTGTAATGTGTCTAGTTACTCTCTTTGCTTCATGTTTTTGGATCAAGATGTGACATCCCAGGCTGGAGAGATCCAGCAATGGTGAAGACCATTTGCTATGTTTTCCAGAGACTCTGGTTCAATTCCCAGGATCTACATGGTGGCACATACTCATTTGTAACTCCAATAACAACTCCAGGGGCACAAGACATACAACTGGTGCAATACATACATGTAGGCAAAATATTAATACACAGAAATAAAAAATTAAATGAAAATGTCTCTGTACAAAGTCAAAATAATACCAAACTAGCTTCAAGATAACTGTGTCTTTCCATGAAAGGGGAGAGAAATTGCTGACTGAACATGCTTTCTCTACATAAAAATACTGTGATGTTTTCTCATTAAAAAAGAAAGGAAGAAACTTATGTATAAATATTTCATTTTAGATAGAAAGCTTTCAAGACAATTCTCTCTCTAAAAGGAGTGGGGTGGATCCTCCTCCTTGCTACTCTAATGGGAGTAAATGAAATAAAGCTGAAAACCAGGAGTTTTTGTGTTGACTTGGCACATTAAACAATAAATGTTCACTGTATTTTAATTGATGAACAACAGCAACAATGTAACTTAAGAATGTGCAGAACACAGCAAGCCCTTTATTGAAAATCTGAAAATATCACAGGCAATGAAGGCTAACACTAAAATAACTAGAAATGGAAGCACACATGGGGGACAGCTGTCTGCATCAGGGACCAACCTCAGGCACTGCGACTGGTACACTAAATATCAAAGTCAGCAACAGGAAACTACTACCACCACTACAACACAGTATCAAGACTAACTGCTCTGCCATGGTGCAAGGGTAAGGATCTGCAACCATCCTAAGGAGACTGAGAGATGTCAAATCAAGAGAAGCATCATGCAGCTACACTCAGTACCACACTGCCGCCAGAACACAGTGTGCCCTTTTTTTTAAATCTATCACTTTCTTTTGCAGGTTAAGATTCCAAAATGTAGGGGCTGGAGAGATGGCTCAAGTGGTTAAGAGCACTGACTGCTCTTCCAAAGGTGCTGAGTTCAACTCCCAGCAACCACATGGTGGCTCACAACCATCCATAATGAGGGCCCTCTTCTGGTTTGTCTGAAACAGCAACAGTGTACTTACTTATAATAAATAAATAATAATAAAAAAAAAAGATTCCAAAATGTAGCCATGCTTAGCTTCTTCGAAAGTTCAAAAATATAATTATTCCATATGGTCTTAGGATCTTAACAACTAAATACCATAGTAGAAAAGAGGCAGAGCACAAGGCAATAGTCAGTAGACAATTCTGAGAATGCTTATGCAGAACAACAACAAAATTTCAAGGACATAAAGTGCTACCCATAAAATTATGTCCATCACATTAACTAATACTGTGATGATTTAGAGGTGAAAAGAATTGAAGTATTTTGGAACAATGAAAAGGTTCTACCCAGTATTCTCAGCAGTAGAGCGTCTCTGCAGTTCAGCCTACAGTTGTGATCTGCAGTTTATAGGTCAGAAAGTGTGCTTGCTAAAGGACCATCCTGTACCAAAGGGTCTGAGCTTAGACCTGGGGTGTTAAGTCTGACCTTGTTTATGAAAGCTTTGTATTAGTTACTGTTTTTATGTATTTATGATGCAAAGGTGCCTGGGTTCTTAGGAATTTGTTTTCATCTGTTTCTTTCTATTATAGCTATACTGAATCACAACACACACACACACACACACACACACACACACACATACACACACACACACATGCACAGTTTAAGAAGAGGTTTATTAAGCAAAGCAAAGTAAAAGTATATTCATATACTCGGAGAGCTACTGGAACATGCTGGCCAAAAGAAGGACTAACAGCACATTGGGCTGTGTTATGGGATTGTTTTTAAGTTCACATGAATATTTATGAAGTGGGTAGATACTCATGGATATAAGGTAATCATCTCTCCCAAATCATGCTACAACAGACTTTATTTTAGGGCATTTCATCCCATTATCCTCTTGAAAAGCCTATAAGGAAGACCTAAACCATAATGCGAATGACATAATAAAGCTGGGGCCCTCTGAGGATTTGGTCTGTTCTTAGTGCATATGTGTGTTGATGGAGAAAGTCCCTTGGCACCTGGGTTTCTCATAAAGCTGGGAGAACTAACTGCAGTTTCAGAGATGTTTTACCATAGAGGGGCAAGACTGAGAATGTAGTTTTAATAAATTTGTAGGGGTGAATGTAACTGAGCATGAATCATCACTACGGGCATGTTTTTAACAAAAGCAATCTAGTTCAGAAATGGTATTCCAAGGGAGCCTACTTTGTTGCCTTCCTGATGCAACAGAAAAACTCAAGTCTGTAGATTTCCATGACTTCATGAAATTCACAGGCAAATGGATGGAACTAGAAAATATCATCCTGAGATAGGTAACACAGGCACAAAAGAATACACATGGTATGTACTCACTGATAAGTGGATATTAGGAAAAAAGCTAGGAATACCCATGATACAACTTACAGGCCATATGAAATTCAAGAAGAAGAAAGACCAAAGTGTGGATGCTTCAGTCTTACTTAGAAGAGGCAACAAAATAATCGAGGGAAGTAGAGGGTGGTAGGAACTTGGGAAGAAACAGGAGGAGGAGAGGAATAAAAGGAGGGAAGGATCAGGTATGGGTGGAGACAGGGGAGATGTACAAAGGGTCAGGAAATTGATCAGAGATGTGTAGCAATGTTGGGAGTAGCCAACAGAAAGTCCTCAATACCAGGAAAGCAAAAGGCTCCCAGGACCTAACGGGGATGACATTAGCTGAAATACCCAACAAAGGGGAGAGAGAACCTGTAGAGACCATATCCAGAGGTAAGACGCGCCCCCCAGTTGAGGGATGGGGCCCCCCACCCTTCTCAAAATTTTAACCCAGAATTGCTCATGTCTAAAGGAAATACAGAGACAAAGAGGGGAGCAGAGACTGATGGAAAGGCCATCCAGAGACTGCCCTACCTGGGGATAGATCCCATATGCAGCACCAAACCCTGACACTATTGGTGATGCCAAAAAGTTCTTGCTGACATGAGCCTGATACAGCTGTCTCCTGAGAGGCCCTGCCAGAGCCATATAAATACAGATGCAGATGCTTGCAGCAAACCATCAGACTGAGCACAAGGACACCAATGGAGGAGTTAGGGGAAGGACTGAAAGAGCTGAAGGGGTTTGTAACCCCATAGGTATATCAACCAACTAGACCCCCTTCCCCAGAGCTCCCATCAACCAGAGTACACACGAAGTGACCCATGGCTCCAGCTGCATAAGCAGCAGAGGATAACCTTATCTAGCATCAGTGGGAGGGGAGGCCCTAGGTCCTGCGAAGTAATACTAGGGTGGTGAGGTGGGAGTGGGTGGGTGGGTGGGGGAGCACCCTCATAGAACCAGGGGGAGGGGCTGGGATAGAGTATTTTCAGAGGGGAAACCAGGAAGGGGAATAACATTTGAAATATAAATAAATAATGTAACCAATACAAATTTTAAAAAAATTTTCATGAATAGTTTCAAAATAGCATGATATACTCTGTGCTAAAATGAGGTATTAATGATAAAGACAGAATCTAAAACTGCAATTTTAGATTCAAATGTTATCTCTGAGAGTCAATGGCTGGATGGTCTTATACAAATTATGCTAATTCTTTATGCCTTGGTTTACTTGAAAAACAGGCATATAGCTGGGGATGGTGATACATGCAAGATGTGGAAGCAAGAGAATGAAGAGTTCAAGATTATCCTTAGCTACAATCTAAGCTCAAACTCAGCTTGGGCTTTATGAGACCCTTTCACAAACAACAGCAATAAAGAAAAACAAAAATGGACATGAGTGTTTTCATAGTTCAAAGGATAAGTCCTAATATAAACATCCATTTATGCAATCATCATTAAAGTGATTTAGCTGACTTAGGTGCTATGATTATGATTCGTGTGTATATACAAACACATGGAACATATATATTCACATACATATAATCAGGTATAGGCATATATATACATGTTTACCTGGCAGTCATTGATAAAAGTTATATCTAATCAAAATCATCAGTTGTACAAAATAAATAAAGGTGCATATTGTTTGAGTTACAACATAAATGCCTTTTGTTCAGGGAAATTTTAAATGCTATCTTAATGCATCCAGCAATTAATTACCAGGGATCCAGGTAAAATTCTGTAGAGGGTACTTTTTTCTTGAACATTATGTACAATATGCATTAGTTATTAAAGGAACATTAGCATATCTGATCTATATTGAGTTGCATTTACTTTGTTACTAGTTTGCTCTTTGGTTACAAGACAGAAGTTACAAGAAAAGAATAAACAACTCTCTCCCATAATTGAGAAGTTCACATGACACACTTCTATAAACAAGCCTTACACTACAAGCAATGAAGATATGTATCTCATGGATGCATGGTATAGTACAAAAAACAAAAAAAGAAAGAAAAGAAAAGAAAAAAGAGAAAGAAAGAAGAAAAGAAGAGAAGGGAGGGAAGGGGAGAGAGGGAGGAATGAAAGGAAAAAGAAAAATGAAAGAAAGAAAGAAAGAAAGAAAGAAAGAAAGAAAGAAAGAGAGAAAAGAAAGAAAGAGAGAAAAGAAAGGAAGGAAGGAAGGAAGGAAGGAAGGAAGGAAGGAAGGAAGAAGGAAAGAAAGGGAGGAAGGAAGGAAGAAGGAAAGAAAGGAAGGAAGGAAGGAAGAAGGAAAGAAAGAAAGGAAGGAAGGTAGGAAGGAAGGAAGGAAGTTAGATGACCAGCAACACATTGTTGAGTCAAGCTTGTACAGCATTAATAATTGTATAGGGTTCAAAGGTCTAAAGAAAGTAAGAAAAAGAAGTCACCAAGCATCAGATCCATCAGAATCTGTCTCTTCCCATTCATGAACAGCAGGATTTAGAGTTTGCACATCCTCCAGACCACACACTTTGGAAGCATGCACTTCATTTATGATCCCATTTATGCTTCTTAAATGCCACAGTCCAATTTTGTACCCTTTCTTCTATGCTGTTTAGTATTTTATTGCCTACATCCTATTTCCTATTTGCTGCTTGAATGAGCAATTTCTAGGGCTTACCTACCTACTTCATCTTTTATTTCCCAAATTAAAAAGGGATACCAATGCTGCTCCCAACTCTGCTCTACAGCATCTAGAAATGCTTCACAAAAAAATAATTATATGAATGGTAAGTCATCCAAGGGAGGCTGAACCTACGCAGAAAAATACTGTCAGTGCCTTAAATATGGATGGAAGTACCATAACTTCAATAATTAATACAGAACAGGTAAGTAACATAGCTCAGTATTAAGATGTTTGGCTTCCTTCCTATATTTCCTGGTTTGAGGCAGAGAAGGTGAGTAGAAGCACCCCAAATCTCCAAGTGCATGTGAGTTTGAGTGGATATGATGATCCCATATGTAATACCAGCAGGAGTAGGAGGGTTGCTGACAGCTGAAGGCTAGCCTAGTGTAAATTGTGAGACTCTATCTCAAAACAAAACAAAGCAACCAGAGTGAGCATGGTGAAAAGAGGATGAAAGGGGGGAAGAAGTCACAAGAGTATCCAGGGGGAGCTTGGCTGTTGGGGACTTCTTTAAAATCATTTTGGAAATGAGCGTTTCTCTTTTCTTAGCTATAAACACATTACAGGAACTGGAACTTTGTTCCTGACTTGATGCAACTGCTACATGCATTGACCATGGATGGTCATGCAAGGTGCAGCTTACACACTTAGTATGACCGTGACTCACAGCCCCATCTATCCATGGTACCTCTTTCTTTCTCTGCATAGTTCTGCACTTGCTGGTGTGGTGATGGCAGGTAGCTCACACTCACTTAGTAAGGACTGTGGGCCAGCCATGCTCCATCACAGCTTCCTACAGATTGCCTTGACTATTATTCCCCGGGTCAATCCAATGTGAAAAGTATTCTCACAACCCCAGTTTCAATGAGACTCAAGAGATTCGGAGACAAAAGTGGTTTCTCCAGATGGTCAGAAGGACAATGATTTAATGGTTGTGTCAGTGTCCAAACCCGATATGAAAATCATTACCTCCACTACCATCAAAACAGAAGGCCGAATAGGTCAAGGCTACCAAGGTCAGGTAACTTGTGTGATATATAAAGGAGGTTCCATTCAGCATCAAACAATGCCCACTGATAGATACCGTGGTAAGACCCAGATACACAGGATGAACATAAACAGCATAAACCAAGATATAATATTCATATTATATAACACAATCATGACCTCAACTAGATTTACTATAAGGCACACACACACACACACACACACAGACACCCACAGACACCCACTCCCCCCGCACATTCTTGCCTGACTCTAAGCACATATCTTATTGTTTTACAACAGAATTATCAGTTTATTTCTTGCCTAATTTTCAATACATAGTAAAATTATTTCTATCAAATACTACAGAAACAGTCCCCCCACTACTTTCTGATTTGAGGTTCCTAGTTACCTTACTTGGTCCCCACCACACCCTTCCCCTTCGGTAGGCAGACCTGAGCGGTTAAATGCAGAAGGCGGCCTCTTACCTGCTTCAGGGCCTTTTTGGTGTGCTGCTGGAAGGAAGACACCAGCTTGCTTTGCACTGCCGTGTTCGTAAGGCTGCAATCTCGAGTGGAAGATACTTCATCCGTTACCTGCTTCGTACACACTAGAAGCAGAGAGAGATAATGATATTACTAATTTGAATTCCTTTTTTTACACCCACTGTAATTAACTCACTTGGAGCTTTTCTCCAGTTGAAAATGGATACTTAAAATACAGCAAAATAGCACAGTGCGAGGAGGCATATCTGGATTCAAAGAGAAGGGATCATTTAGTAACTGTGGCCGCAATTCCACTTGACTGCTATACGAACCTCAGCTTCCATTCCCACTGACAACTGAGGCTGTGCCCTAGAGCAAGTGTACCTCATACATACAGCCATGTGAGTGCCTTACAAGTTGGGGGTCAATAGACACTATGTCTACCTGCATATGCAGATCCTACATTGAAACCATCTTAGTGAATGACATTATCTTAAACAAATCCAGGTCCACAGACTAAAAACGACTCTTGGATTCAATAGCTGGTCTCTAGAGAATTCATGGAGGCCCAGGCTGTGTTTCTCTTTCTGTGGGGTAAGATCTATGATTCTTGCTATCAACACAAGACAATTGTTTTGTCAAACAATTTCTCCTTTGCAGATAGCAATGTGTTCTGTTCAATTTGTCAGTTTTGGGGGGCTTCCTTTTGCCTGTTGTACATGGGAAGTTGGATCTCCAAACAGTGCTGCTGAGAACTGATGTCTTTCTGAAGTGAGAGCTCAAGGAGCACAGGGTGTCTACTGCTCTGTGACCCATCTGTCTGGGACTTCCTCCTTCAGCCCTCTTCCAGCTAAGAGGCTCTGGGCAGGGATAAGGAGAAGCCCCAGCTATCCACACACTTGAGGAAGGAGTAAGACTTGCAGAAGCAAAGAGAGGAGAAAGTAGCAAGACAAGTCACAGAATGGAGGCATATGTCAAAGGCAGGAGGCAGGAGGAAGTTTCATGGAAGAAAATAACTCAAGAACATATTGTCAAAGCTCAAAACAAGGCCTTTTAAGGGCACTGGGTACAAGATAAGTCAAGACTATTTTCCAAGTGATGGCAAATTAGGGGAGGAGGTTCTGAACAGACTTTTAAAGAATCCTTACAGAATAGAGACTGTTCAGTTATCAATAATCAGAACATATCCCCCAATAAAAGAAAGAAATAGTTACCGCAAAATGGATAGAGTCTTTATATAATATTTGCTTTTGAAAGACTCTAGCACATTTCATGTACAAATGAACACGTAATTCATTGGAAAGTTTTGTTTAAATCAGTGTTAATTAAGTTTTGTTTTAATACAGAAAGTAATCCTGAAGCCAAAATGAACATATTTAGCAAAAAAAAAAAAAAATGTTAATTACTGTTAATTACTTTTCTAGAAACTTTACAAATGGGATCTCAGCTCTTACAGCTTGATTGTTGTAAAGGGGGAAAAGTGTCATCTTCGTGTAAAGAGGAAAGAAGAGTAGAGCCCAGAAAGGCTAATTAAGTCAAACAGTGTTTGACTTGAACACTGACAATGAACTCACGCCTGGAATCCCAAGCTAGCCCACTCCTGGCACTGACTGTCTTCAGATCTGATACAGAAAATTCCACACAACATGAGTTTGGATGTACTAAGTTAATAGGGCTTAAAGCATTAGGTTATTCAGTAATAGAGTAATGGAAATGATACAGTAAACACATTTTTTTTGTTTTTTTTTTTTTGTTTTTTTTCAAGACAGGTTATCTCTGTATAGCTCTGGCTGTCCTGGAACTCACTCCCTAACTGCCTCTAAGGCAGCCTTGCTTCTCCCTACCATCCACCTTGGAAGTCAGTGTTCACAGATCTGACGGTCCCTGCAGTGATGGGAGGTATTCCCATGCTCGCCATAGCAGCCCTGAAGTCAGCAACTCAGGACAGATTTACATGGAAAGACAAGCTCATTACACTGGATTTTAAATTGGATTTTCATTAAATTTATTTAAAGCATCTATTTTTTTTCAGTTAACTTGATTGCTGTGCTTATCAAGAACTGAAGAAGAAGAAAACAAAGGTAGTTTGTATGACAAAAATTTATATATAAAATGTTTTAATTAAAATAATCTTTTGAAAAAAATATATATTAAAGTCAATTAAGACACATAGGAAAGCAAACTCAAAAAATATGCCCTGCAAACGGCTTGAAAGTTGCACAAAACAGGCACTAAGCACAGATGTATTTCCCTGTGCCATCTGTCCTCAGCACCTTGCTTCAAGAGGAATGCCACAGTTTTACTTATTTGTTTGCTTGTTTGTTTATTTGCATAAGAAAATAAAATAAAATTTCAAAGTCAAAGCTAAAGTCATTAAGCTTACATAAAATGGCAGGAGTGCTGAGGGTACAAACCGCAGTGCATGCTGGTCCCTGGACTGTGTTCAGCCACTGTCAGGAAGGCCTTTCCTTCTGGTGCTGCTGTATGTCCCACTAGACCACTCTCACAAGAAACAGCCCTTTTGAGAGATCTTTACTTCAACGCCTCCTACAGGAAAGGGTGCTGACTTCAACCATTTTCATTTCTATTCATTTTCTTCTGAGGTTTCCTAGTAGTTTCTTAAAACAACCAGAGCTGACACCCTCAAATATCAGCATGTTCCTATAGAAAAGCCATTGATATAGCAGCTGAAAAATACTGCAATGAATAGATACCAGAGAAATGGAGGCAACACTGTGCCACCCGTGTGGTTTCAGTAATTCTCTAAAAGTGAGTTGGGTCTTATTAGGTCTTATTGTTTATTAACTGTTAGTTCAGTCACTCAGCTTTTGCTAAACACTTTCATTCATGTGCAGAATGATATGAGATGCACAAAAGGAGAGAGTAAACGGGCATTATAGTGATGGTTTCATAAACACAGGGGTATGCACACACATTAGACATTGAGCAGATCCCCCTCACATCCTTAGACTCCCCTTTCTTACCTTTAGCCTTTGCTCTCCAAATAGTTATGTTTCTATTTTTATGGCATATCTGTATGTATGTATGTATGTATGTATGTATGTATGTATGTATGCGTGTGTGTGTGTGCGTATGATAGGATTGAAAATGGAGAGAAAATATATGATATTTGTTTCCTAAATATATTTAATTTGCTTGATATGATAGCCTCTAATGGGAACTATAGACCATTTTCAAAAGATAAACACAAAAATGTACATGGTTCTATTGTGGGAGCATGAGGTTTATCTTTATTTAAATCATCATATAATGTGTGAGATGCCATTATGTCATTTTAATGTATGTGTTTATGGTTCCTATGCCTGTCCTTCCTCCCTCTTGCATCCATCATCCACTCATGGCTCTGAGACAGACATTTTTCCTCTCTCATGTGCACAGATGCCCACCTCCCCCCTCCATATCACCTACTCTTGCCCCCTCTTGATCTCCTTTATAAATCTGTAGATTTTATCCACACATGTAGCTGATCACACATACATGTACACATTATAAAACCAAAATACTTTTGTTATAAAAAAGAAATACTTTTGTTCAAAGAACAATGGTGTAAAATAACTAATCCCAATGATAGCTCTGCCAGTGGAAACATAATAGTGATAACTATACTTTGTCTTGACAGATCAATAAGTGAGTGATTCCAGAGTAGTAGCCACATGGGAAATTGCCCAATGGACTCAGCATGGATTACAATGTGTTCTGTGTGTAATACTTACATTTGAAATTGTGTAAGCAGATATTCTGGATCGATGCAGCAACTAAATGCATGCCAGAAAGTATAAAAACTGACATACAAAAGAACAGGCAACTCAGTTGACCCCAATTAAAAATTTCCTGGACTCCAGTTCTTTCAGAGAAAAGTAATTCCTTAATCCTTTTTGGATCCAGCCTATGGAGAAGTCTGCTCTGAAATGAATCCTGTGCCAAGGTGGGGGCAGTCAACTGGACCCAAGCAAGCTTTCTTGTTGAAAAAAAAAAAAAACACTCCAAAGATATGATATGCCAAAACAAACCAGCAGCAGAAGACTGCTAGCAATAAAGTAACAGAAATAGCAATTTTCCAAAGAAGCCATTAAAAGTCTCAACACCTTAACCATTAAGAATCTTGATATTATTCAACACAATAATATGTATGAATAAAATAGAGTCGAGAAAGAAATTCTTACTAAGTTTCCAAAATCTGTTTCAATGGCTCTGTGGAGCCTTATTGCAGAAAACAAAGCAAAGCAAAAACAGCAAAAACAAAAAACCCAAAATAAACCAAAAGTAATGGTGAATAAGGTGTTAATATTATATTTTCCTAGTTTGCTTTTCTATTGCTATGGTAAACTCGTGTCTAAAAGTAACCCAAGGAGGAAAGTGTCTTATACTTCCAGGTCAAAACCCATCACTGATCGAATTTGCAATCCTCTACTATACACATGCTGCCAGAACAATCAGACCCCTCCATGTGCAGTCCTTGGTTGGTGGTTGAGACCCTGGGAGCTCTGAGGGTACTAGTTAGTTCATATTGTTGTTCGTCCTAAGGGGCTGCAAACCCTTCAGCTCCATTGATCCTTTCTCTAACTCCTTCACCGGGGACCCTGTACTCAGTTCGATGGATGGCTGTGAGCCTCTATATCTGTGTTAGTCAGGTACTGTCAGAGCTTCTCAAGAGATAGCCCTGTGAAGGTTCTGTGCCCCAGTGTAGGGGAATGCCAGGGCCAGAAAGTGGGAGAGGGTGGGGTGGCAGGCATGGGGAAGGGGGAGGCAACAGGGGTTTGTTTTTGTTGTTTTTGTTTGTTTCTTTGTTTTTTGGAGGGGAAACTGGGAATGGAGAAATTTACATGTAAATAAAGAAAATATCTAAAAAAATAAATCCATCACTGAGGGAAGTCAGGGCATCAACTAAAGGCAGAAATCTGGAGCAGCAACTATGAAGGAATGTTGCTTTGCTGGTTCGCTCTCTGACTATCTCAGGCATCTTTTTTGTTCAGGCTTAGACCACCTGCTAGGGATGGCACCATCTACAGTGGTCTGGGTTCCCCTATGTCCATTAGAAATAGAGGAATGCCTCATACACATGCAGTCCAAAAGAGGTAATTCTTTATTTAAGGTTCCTTCTTCCCAGATGTGACAAGTTAATAATAAAATCTAATAAGGGCATACATGTATGTATGTGTGCATATGTGTATGCATGTATACATGTGTGTGTGCATGTTTACATGTGTGTATGCATGTGTACATGTGTATGCATATATTGTGCATGTGTGTGCATGCATGTATACATTGTGTATGGGTGTATATTCATAAGTATGTTGCATGTGTGCATTTACTTGCATGATTGTCACAAAAAACAAACTCCTGATTCTCCTTCATGATTTTGTGGCTGATATCAACTAGCAAATTGCAGCTGCCCATCACAGAACTGGGTATACCACAACTGATTCAGAATGTCAAACAATGGTCAATAAACACTTTGGTTTGTACTGGACAAAACACTGACGTTCCAATGGAAAATAAATATTTCCTACACAGATGTGGTGATAGGAATCACTCCTTCTAAGCATTGATTAGTCTGCCATTCCAATTTCATCCTGCTAAAACCTCTGAGTATATGTCAAAGCATCCCTTTAAACACCGATTAGACAAAGAAAAAGCAGCAACCTAAAATGACATATTTAACAAGAAAAGCATACCTAAGAAGTCATAGCTTCTTGGTGTGTAACTTTCAAGCTATCATACAAAGAGGAAGGATTTCTCAGAATAATAGAAAGAAACATAACAGATTCTATTTGTACGGGGTAACACCTGTTTTAGATTGCCCTCTGGCAAGGTATGAGTGTGTGTGCACATATATTTGTGCTTAAATACACTTGTATGTATATCTCTGATGTCTTTCCTCCTAGACTGCCCACCTACTTCTTGAGACAAGTATCTTACCGGGACATGGGATCCTCTGATTCCGCCAGGCTTGCTGACCAGTGATTCCCCAAAATCTACGTTCCCAATGCTGGAATGTTAAATATTTTCCACTGCACACAGATTTCAATGTGGGTGATGGGCGTCAAACTCAGGTTCTCACCTGAGTTATCACCCCAGCTCCCTAATTATTTCTTTTATATTGGCAAAGATACCCCAGTCTTCCATGCTACTCAGTTTTCTGGAATAGCTGCATAGAAATAGAACAATAGACCCAGAAAAATCAAACATAGGAAAGTCCACGGAAAGTATTAAGAGCAAAGGGCAAGTGTGGGCCAAGGGCAAGGGCTTCACTAACAAGCTTATTGCTAATCACCTCTCATGTCAGTATGTAAAGAGTCAGGCCAGGCACACAGATAGCTGTTTGAGAAACACTTATAAAGAGTCACTTTACAGGCAAAAAAATGGAGTATCTGGCACCAGGGAGAACAGAGTCTTTAAAGAGCAGGGCTGCCTTACTCTGATGTACGTCTCATATGATATAAATCAAAATTAGCTTGTTAAGATGAATAATTGGGGCGTACCTTTAATTGTATTTTTATTTGAGGGAGCTTGTTTTTCTTATGAGATCACACTCCTCATCTTTCTCGTTTCATGAAAATTTCCCTCTTGTAACACAAGAGAGGTTGGGAAATGATATGTAACAGAACTTTATCTGCACTGAAAAGCAAACTTTCTCTTCCTCCATGGCTCTGAGCTGTTAAAACTGACTAAAACCCATTTATACATGAACAGAGTTCAGAGTTCAAGGAGGGAGATTTAGGAAAAAGAGGCCCCTGATGGATGAAAGAACTGGAAGGAATATTTAAATCATGTTTGAAGGAGGGGGAGTGAGTCATTTGGGGAAGACAAGGGGGGTGGGGAGGAGATGGTAACCAGCTGTTCTCTATCATGGGGCAGCAGAAGAAAGGAGAAAACTGCTTTAATTAAAAGCACAAAAGACTCAGCATAAGGAAACCCTTCTTTGCTATAAAGGTTATCAAAAGCACAGAGCAAAACGCGTAGGGTCTGAGTGGAAGATTCTTTGATATCTCCCTGGATATGTTGTTTAAAAAAGTTTCCTTAAATGGACTGTGTTTAAGACAAATCAGGGCACAATGCTCTTTGGAAACCTCTTTTATTTCTTCACGAACTATGAAATCTGTGGGCAGAGATGAAAGCCTGAGGAATGGGAAGGCGTGGGCAGAGGAAGTTTTCCATCCCACCCATGGTCATTTCTCTAAAGTATTCTCTTTTCTCTGTACTCTCTTCCATATGTAGCTAACACAACAAAATTGTCACATACTTAAGTTCCTGGAGCCCACCAAAGTAGAGCAGGTGTCTTCATTAGTTAACAAGCTATTGACTAAAATGCAGAGATGCTAGATAAAGGGAAATTTTATTTACCCCACCCCCACCCCATGCTATCTCTTCTTCAATGGGCAAGTGGAAGTCTGCTTAAAACATCCTACATATCCCACCCCAAGCACATGCGTGTAGACATGTTGTACCACTAAACATGTCACACTGGGGCACTGCAAGTAAACAGCAAAACAAGACCCTACGGTGGTTCATCTTGAGTGTCACCCTGACTCAATTTAGAGTCCCCTAGGAGACAGACATATGGGTGTAACTTTTAAGGCTGTTTCCAAGGAGATTAACTAAGAAGGACAACCTTGAATGTTGGTTGGACCATCTCAAGGACTGAAATCTGGAGTTAATTTAAAAAGGAAAAAATGAGCTGAGCACCAGCATTTATCTCTCTGCTGCCTGACAGGGGGGAACATGAAACACTGCTTTTTGCTATGCAATCACTGCTCAAACTGGGAGGAAAAATAAATAAATAAATTCTTCCTTTCTTAAGTTGCCTTGTTCGGGTATTTTTGCCATGGCAGTAGGACAAGGTAACTAATGTAGTGAGCTCAAGTCATAATCCGCTTTATAACCTTCTATCTGTGTCCCCACCCCTTCCGATGTGAATATGCTATAGAATAAGTACACACTGTAAGCATTCCTGCAGGGAGCTCAAGCCTTCATTAGAAACTTTCCACATATTCCATGAAGCTCCTGGTCTCTGTGTAGTTGATGTATTAACAGAGATATTACCCATACACTTGAGCCATTTTAAAACACCTTTCACTTTTAATAGTTTTATTACACACACACACACACACACACACACACACACTAAGACCCCCTCAAAGTGTAACCTCTCAGCCAAAGAAAATAGTGACTTGAATAATGTTTCATTATATTAACACAACCCTGCCAAGAATCACACAACCAAAATCCACTTGTAAAACTAGCCATAAAGAATAATGAAAAAGAGTCATATAAAATTCTTGAAATGGTGAAATCATTATATATACTGGGATTTAAGGTCTAAATATTGGATATGTGTTTGTGTTTCTCTCTGTCTCTCTGTCCCTCCATTCCTCCATTCTTCTCTGTTTCTTTCTCTCTCCCTATTCCCTCTCCTATCTTCCCCTGCCCTTTCTGTAAATGGAAACTTCAAAAATACTAATTCCCTGGCTTGTGTGTGGCTTCCTCCCTGTAGCCACTAGTGTTAATAGCAAGCAGAACTTTTTTCTTTTCTCTTCCCCACCTCTTTTTTGATCTATGTAGATTAAAATTATATATTCTCTGGTTTCATTATTAAAGGGAATACTTTACTGTTTATCTTAAGCATGAAATGTATTACGGCTATAACAGAGACACTTTTTCTCATTAATAACAACTTTTAAGTAGAGAATGAAGAGGGTAAAGACTGTATACTATAAAATATTATGAGTCCTGCAAGAGAGTAATACATTGTAAACCAACTTAATATGTGAGGAAAACCATGATACACCTGTGTATTATGCTCAAAAAACAACTCAGACACAAACACACTCATAAATCTGTTTAAAGTAGATCATAAAATTCATAATATTTTCTTTGTGTGACACAGATCTATACTTACATAGGCATAACTTGTCATGGCTTGTCAACACAGATATATCAGCTGATCCACCTAAATCACTCTTTGATCTCCAGAGCTTAGCTTATAAAATTTGAGCAGTTTACGTTTTCAAGTCTATGTGTTCAATACTTGTTCACTTCAAAGACTGCTCAGAAGTCAAAGAAACATGGGCACAGCCATAGTTCTTTGTCACAAAAATTCTACTTTCAAAAATATATCTCTTTTCCATACTGTAGACAACAAAACTTTAATAAATATATTTTGGAAAAGAAGCTGACATTTTCTAAGAATTGGTTCTTGTAGTCAGCTGACTCCAAGAGAAGGTTAAGGTAGGCCTTCAGTGCTTTGAATTCTACTAAAAGGGCTGGCATTCTGATAGTATAGCACTATAATATATATTGGTTGATATAGCTTTATCCTTAGGATTTACTTTATTTTCAAGTTAAGCATATGTGTGTTTATCTATTCGTGTTAATACAGGCAAGAAGAAGGGGTCAGATCTCCTGGAGCTGGAGTCAGGAAAACTGAGACGTGAACTCTTGAAGATCAATAGGCACTCTTAAGCATCTCTCCAGTCCCAGTTCACTATTGACATTTTCATTTCCTATACATATTTGTTCCTCTCTCTGATAGAATAACAAATGCCGATTTATCGTTATTAATTTTAAATAACTCAGTGATACCAGGCTGGTTCTTTCAATTGTGCTAAAGATATCTTAGCAATTACTGGTTATTATCCACCTAGATCCTTTCAGTCTCTACACCTAAGAGGCAAAATGAGGGGGCTACAAACAGAAGGACAGATTGTGGGCCCATCACTCCTCATCATTTTGTGCTTTTCTCCCCTGCTTCTCCCTTATATCCACACCCACACACGTGGAAAACTTTCTCAGGGCTCATATTGGAAGGGCAGATTATCTCTATGAGAGCTGATAACTGTTCCTTGTCGTTCTAGTCAGAGTTTTAGAATACTTTGAAACTGGCTTGTGGTGTCAGATACACACCTGGGCTTGGATACAGTGTGAGAGAGAGGTTTCTAAGACTGTTCTTTGAGATCAAATCAAATAACAAAGCCTTAGCGAGTGTCTGCATCACAGAAAAGCTGTGGATATCAAAATATATGTAAGTACATGCAAGGTGGGCTGTTTGCAAAGGCTGGACATAGCCCATACTCAATATATTTTCACTCTCTAGGTTTTCCACACTATACATGGTACTTTTTTGGATAGGAAATATGCTTGTCCTGCAAGAAGTAATTATGGTTTGCAATAAGATACAAAGGTGGGTGAGCCAAGGAGTACTCAAGGAAATAAGCTATTTACTATTCTTTCAGTGATTTCCCCAAAGCAATTTCCCTAATGCAACTTCAAAGGCTATGCCAGGAAATCTAATTTGGGTCACATTTGCTGGATATGTGTGGGTCTGAGTTATTCTGTGAAGTAACTAATCACATGTCAAATTAGGGAAGTCTGCTTATCCCTGTTTTGAGTTAATTACTGGCTGAGGGCTTCTCCCCTATCTTCTATCCATGCCCAGTCACTAAAATCCTTGTCTCCTCTGGAATTCATGGTCAGTCATTAGCAAACCTTCTACAATCTCAACATTTTTTATGAACCATTACTTTGCATCCTGATTGACAAATCTTGGCTGTCTCCCATGTGTCCCAGGACCCAAAAATACTGCCATATGGCAGACTTTGTCTTTTGCACATATCTTGTATTATTGAGCCTAGAAATAGGTTGTAGGGTGATCTATGCAACCTTACTGTTCCTTTGGACCATTCTTTGTCCCTGTTCATTGGATGCCCCAGTATTGTGTTTTGTGTCATTAGAGCAAATGTAGGGGTGGGACTCACTCTGGGGGGAGCTTTACTCAGGGATCAGTCCATGTCCAAGCTGATGAACCAGTAAGTTTACTGTAATTCATTACAAGAACACAGATGACTCAAAGGCAGTTAGATCATGGAGCAATCCCTTCCCAGTCACTCATTTTCCTCTTATTAAGTGGCTGCCAGACTCTTAGAGAGGGGGCACATTATCAGCCTCCTCTATCTCCTGTTACTATGCTTGAGCTGGTGAGCAATGTTCATGGTTTATCACAGCTGTTCTACTTCAAGGTACCCTTGCCTTTGCCCAATCCAGGTAAGGTAAGTATGCTAGTTACAGACTTCTGTCCCTAGCTGTACTTTGTACTTTCTGTCCAACTCTTGGGTTACCCTCTATTTCTGGAAAACTTTAGCTCTTACTTGGTAGGCTTTATCAATACTATTTCTATCGTATTTTTCAGATTCAATGTTCATAAAGATCACTCTTGAATTCCATAACCAGGGCCTCTGTAAGTTTTTACATCTTTATTCAAATTAAAAACAGTAATCTTTGCTCTAGGTAAAGCCATCCATCAAGTGTACTAGCAACATCTAGCTTAACCACTGTGGAAACCATAAATCTCCCTTCCATACATTCTCCATTCCTTCATTCTTAGGTTGCATCATCAGTCACATTTAGCAAGACCCAACAGCCATTGAATCTACCTGTGGTCCACAATGTTAACTCTTGGAAAAACCACAGTATGGTTGCTGTTCTATTATACCCAACATTGATAAATGTAGGAGTATGGCCTTAATATTTTCAGATGCATAAACAGACTTAATTATTATTTTCCTTAGGTCTGTGAGCATGTTTCTCCTATCCAAACTGTGGCTACTAAACTGACATCCTTTTCATAGAAAATGCTGAAACAGGAAGAGCTAACTTCTTTAGATCCTTTCTGTACATGTTTACATTGCCACCTCCCCTTCTACTGGAAGAGCTTGAGTTTCCTGCTGACTGCTTTCCATCATGCCTGTGCCCTGAACTAAGCCAGCCTTCTCCCCGGCCTGGATGTCATTCACTTATCTTATTAAGAACATGGCAGTACAACATTCTTCCCATGGGATCTGGTTATCCTCCACTGGAATGCTCCTACCAGTAAACAAATAATGAGTCCAATAATTGGTCTTCATTAAGAAAAACAATTGTGTTGATTATACCCCACTCCCAAGCATTTCCCACTTATTTTTCTCCACCTCCAAAATTCTTAAATCCTTGAAACTGTCTGTACTCCTCTCTGATTTCTTTTCTCTAGCCTTCATATGCCCATCACATGCAAGCTATGCTTGAACACCTCGAAGCTTTCTCCATCATGTTCATCAAAAAGGCATAAACCCAGTAGACGTTGACTTCCCCATTGTTCCCACCTCTCTCTCCCCTTCTCCTTTTACATCTCCCCCCATCTTGGGACAAGGTTTCTAAAGTGGACTGGCATCAAACATCCTGTGCAGCTAAGGATGACAATGCACCCGATCTTGTATGAGTCCGGAACTAAGCAGGGTTAGAGTGGTTAGTTCTTAAAATGGGAGAAAGTATTTTCACTCTTGATTAGCTTAACTGAGGTGTGAGAATCCACCGAAATCTATGGCTTGCGCTACTAGAGTCTCAGACTGAATAAAAGCAGAAAGCAAGCCAAATCTCATCTGCTTCCTGAAATATTAACAGTTGAATATTAACAGTTGAAAATATTAAAATCATGCTCTACCCTTTACCTTTACTCTACATTTGTCAGCAGCTCTGTAGTGTCATCCCACAAATGAATCCAGAAACTAGTCATGGCCATCCCATCCACGGCTTTTCTTTCCCTGTCAGCACTGTCCCCTTCCTACTAGATCATGGCAAAGCTTTCTAACTTGCCTCTCTGGTTTTTGTACTTGTATCTCACTTTCTTTATACTTGGGAATCTTAGTAGAATCCCATAGAGTCCATTGTCTTTCTACCTGAAAACCATGTAATGGTTTAGTATCTCATTTAAAATAATATCTGGATACCTCAGGATACTAAGTAATATGCCCTTGTGACTTTGTGTCTTACTAAAACTTCCCTTTTGTATCCATCTCTTGCTAGTTCTGTAATTTTCCCAGTACTCGGCTACCTCTAGGCCTTTATAATTGTTGTTCCCTCTACACAGACCTCTCAACCCTAATCCCTGTTCCCTCACCTCATGAAAGAGGTTATCTACTCTCCAGTAGAAACTTGTTTATTTCACTTCTTCATATCAGCTGTCATCAATGGGTAAGCAACAACCATTACATATTTCTTGCCTGTCAAATTACTCAATTTTCACTAGAAAGTTTTTTTTCTACCCATTGTTAAAACCTAAGTAATAAAAGAAAGAAAAGTTATATTTTTGTAGAACATGATTTTAATATTTTCAACTGTTAATATTCAACAAACAGAATAATTATTTTAAGATATATTTCATTGTTATATCTCCCTTTTCATTTCTGATTTTAGAAATTTGGATACTGTCTCTGTGCCCTCTGGTTAGTCCAGCTAATGGTTTATCTATCTTGTTAATTTTTTCAAAAAACCAGCTCCTGATTTTGTTGATTCTTTGTATAGTTCTTTTTGTTTCTATTTGGTTTATTTCAGCCCTGCCTTTGATTATTTCCTGCCATCTACTCCTCTTGGATGTATTTGCTTCTTTTTGTTTTAGAGCTTTCAGGTGTGCTGTCAAGTTGCTAGTGTAAGCTCTCTTCAGTTTCTTTTTGGAGGCACTTAGAGCTATGAGTTTTCCTCTTATCACTGCTTTCATTGTGTCCCATAAGTTTTGGTATGATTTGTCTTCATTTTCATTAAATTCTAAAAAGCCTTTAATTTCTTTCTTTATTTCTTCCTTGACCATTGAGTTTAGCTTCCATGTTTATGTGTATTCTCCACCGTTTTTGTTAGTATTTAAGACCAGCCTTAGTCCATGATGATCTGATAGGATGGATAGAATTATTTTAATCTTCTTGTATCTGTTGAGGTCTGTTTTGTGACCAATTACATTGTCAGTTTTTGAGAAGGTATCATGAGGTGCTAAGAAGAAGGTATATTCTTTTGCTTTAGGATGAAATGTTCTGTAAATATCTGTTAGATACATTTGGTTCATAACTTGTGTTAGTTTCACTGTGTCTCTGTTTAGTTTATGTTTCCATGATGGGTTATTGAAGTCTATCACTATTATTGTGTGGGGTGGGATGTGTGCTTTGAGCTTCAGTAAAGTTTCTTTTATGAATGTGGGTGTCCTTGCATTTGGAGCACAGATGATCAGAATTGCTGTTTCTTGTTGATGAGAAAAGTATTTGCAGTATTTGGCTCATGGAAGATGAGAGCATATTGTTGAGACAGAGAGAGAGCGAGAGAGAGAGACAGAGACAGAGACAGACAGAGAGACAAACAGAGAGACAGACAGAGATAGAGATAGAGAGAATACTGACTTCTCACTCACACAGTCAGCATAACACCAAGACTGACCCAGGTGGACTCTCCTCCAATGTGTACAAAGACAAGAGGAGGCCCTACTAGCCAGTCCATTTAGAATGCCTGAGCTCTGTCTCTCTGCCCAGCCAAAATACTACCCTGATGGCAGAAGGAGTGTTCAAAGGGGAGAGGAGCATGGACACTAAGTCAAAAGCAACATAGTGAACGTGTATGAAACACTGCAGCCATTCTAGTAAGGACAGAATCTGTTTCAAATGTTTCCAATGTTCACAAGCTTGTTTACAGTTCAACTACGAATGAAGTAGCATTTGGTTTCTGGGGCCATGAAGAGTACCTAAACAGTTAAAGGGCTGTTCACTGTGCTAGGAGCTGAATGGATGACTCGGGATTATTACTGAAATGCTATACTTCTACAAGGTTTGTTTGCTTAAAGATAATTTACTAATTCCTATGAGTCCACAGATGAGAATTTAATGTGATAGTCTTCCTCCCCAGGAATGATCTGTGGCCATTTGTGGGACCAGAGTGTTGGCTGAGGTCCAGCACATTAGCTTCTGTGAAATGAAAATCCATCTAACTTTGTCTTGATTCTTTGAGGAATAGCAACACTAACCTTAACTTACAAATACAAAGAAACAACAAAACTAGAGCCATTAGGCATAAGACAACGCTGATCTTAGTCCATCATAGAAACAAAAGTAGAAATAGCACCCAGGAACCCTCTCTTACTATATGGGAGTGATATACAGATCCTGGTAACACCCAAGAAAGTTATTCAGGAAAAGGACTGTTTAAAATAAACAAAAGGGGAAAGAATGTCATAGTTTTCTTGGGTGCTAAGCTTTTAAAACAAAAGTCAATAATTGACAAAAATGTAGCAGAAAATTGCATCTCTAATGGTGGAGTAGGCCAAGTAGTGACTTAACATTTAAATGATATCACTTTTGAAAGAGCAAAGGTGTGTATGCTGGAGTCAGGTACACTCACCCCTGTTCTCCTCTCCATTGGCACTGGCCTCGGCCATCTCAGCTCCATCCAGGTCTGGGTCACAGACTAGATCCAATGTTCCATCCACTGGGCATGATGACTCCTCTTTCTGTAGGATTTTGAAAACAACAGCAACAACAAAATGATTTACAAATGTATTAACAACTGAACTCAACTGAATAATGTTTTCAGAATCCTGAGGTATCATTAGAGTATCATTATATGTGTGAAAGAATTATAGTACCAACTGACTTTTAATGGAAAAATTAGTCCTTAGGATAAAAGAAGGGAAAAATAGAACATTGAAAAAGCACCATCACTATGCTAAATGCTTCTAAGTAAACTTCTAAAATCTATGCCCAGGAATGGAGGGACGACTCAGCAGTTAAGAGCATTGCCTCCTCTTCCAGACATCCTGGTTCCATTTCCAGCACCCACACAACTCACGGCTGTCCATAACTGTAGTCCTATGGGATCGAACAACCTCTTCTGTTGTACATGCATGCAGATAAAACACCCATATACATGAAATAAACACATACATAAATATGAAAGAAACCTAGACACAAGATTTCCTCTTGATATATACAATTTTCACTTTTCAATCCTATGTTCCTTCTGATAAAGATCAATGGATAAAAATCTCAGAATTTTGACCAATAAATGAAACACCCAGTAAGCTATCAAAAACAAATGGAAAAATACAAATAATTTTAATGTTCGTGTGTTGTTTTTTTTATAACACACAATGTAAGAAGAATAGGAGGAATTACTAGTTAAGAAAGAATTACTTTGCCAGATGTAACTCTTGGCATTAAGAACAAATTTCTCAAAGGAAATTAATGAACTTTAAAAACAACCCATCTTTTATTAAATCAATAACTTGTTTTTAACTTAGCCAATCTAGTAGAACACACTAAACCCAATTATTATAGTAGATTATAATTAATTATTCTGGTAGATCATATTCTTAATTATTTTGGCAAAAGCTGCTGTCCTGAGGAATTTTCTATTTCATGTGTCACTTCCCATTCTCAAGAACAATGAGGAATTCACTAAATAATTAAGAAGCATTCATCCAAAGCTTCTTCTAATATTTATCTCCATACCTCATAGCTTAAATTTTTATTTTCTATAAGTATATGTTATACACACACACATTCATTATTGGTAAAACCAAACCAAACCAAACAAAACCCCTGACTTTCTCCAGCTTATCATTTGCTACCACACTGAACACCTGATTTAAATCACTGTAATTTCCTACATGTGTGAAGTGTACAGACCTGACTACAGTAGGTCAAGACGTGTCTGGTAACCTTGCTCACCTCACACTCCAGCTGATATGCCGAGACTTTCCTCCCTGTAAGTCTCAGAGAATGGAGAGGTTCTGCGGAAGCCACAGCTCTATCCATTCCCCCATGTTATAAAGTAAACTCTGAGGTTTTCCTTAAAGAAATCTGTCACGATTTATTACTCATACAAAACCCTTGCTATGGCATCTGAAAACCTTCTGGGCACTGAGGTCATTCATAAAAATCCAACTGTATTTACCTTCATATATTTCAAAATCTGTGTGACACACGGTATGCCAAACAACCCAACTTACTTTGAGAGCATAAAGGCCCGACTTTCCAGGGATTTTGAAGAATGTTCCATCCCCTATTCGAGTGTTAGTGTGAAGCATGGCATTCAGACAGGCTAAGGGAGAGGTTCCACTGGAAAAAAGAAAAGCAAAACATGAGCCCAGCTGAGACACAACTTATTAAGCAAAAGCATTCTCTCAGTCAAAAAAAGAAACCCTCTTTACATGCCTTCTTAAAATATCTTCCCACCCTTGAAACATCTACATTACAATGACGGGCCAGTCCAGTTTCCCCAAAGTTAATCAGATTCATCTGTTTTACAGGCTTCAGGCAAAATGTCTCCTAAACACAAACTTTGTTTTTATTCACAAGGCAACCAACATTGTACTTTAAAGAAACCAAGTCTCAAACTTTTATGTTGTACTATTTTGTAAAATAGTGCAATGAAGCCTCGGTTGTAAAAATATTTCAGATAACATAGTGGTTGCACTTGAACGATCAAAAAAAAAAAAAAATCAAGGCCTGTACCTTTTCAGAGACTGAAAAATAACAAAAGAATAATAAGAAACCAGGGGAGAACTGATTTGAAATTATAAGTATTTAGGCTGCTTCTAGTATCAAATTGCTCCCATGGCATAGGAAGAATTTGTATCTATGTTTGTATCTCTCCTACAGTTTCTACAATGTCATATATGTGTGTTTGAGCACTTTGTCTAAATAAAAATGACTTCTGTACTAAAGATGTGATGAAACAAATTGTTACAGCAATATTTAAAACAAAACAATGTAACATTTATGATTGAAAATATTAAGAAACACAGGAACAAACATTTGTGGATTATATTCAATTCCTTACAGAGGTATTGATAAAGGGCACTTTGTATGTATTGCAATTTGCCTGCAAGTTAATACCTTTGCAAGCTGTAAGTGAAAGATATAAACACTGCTTTGGCTTAATGTCTACGTGCACATAGACTATATGACTATGTACATTTTATTTCCCACTATGCCAAAGGATTAGTATTTGGTCAAATTAGTGTTGATTAGAACTGCCCTACTCTACTCCACAAGCCCCTTAAGACTTACAAGAGTTTAACCTCAAATATGTTGAAACAAAGGAGCCTTTAAAATACGAATTTTCAAATTTTGAACTATTAGGTTAAACTAAAATTGTATGCTACTAACTTTTTCTAAAAGCCAAGATGATTAAATCTCTTATTTACTATGAAAGCTTGCTGGTAAAAATAAAAAACCCAAAATTGCTGAATTGCAGGAACACACTATTGCAAGTCAGCATGGAAATGCATTGTGTCCTGAAGGTTTGGAAGCATTATAATAATGTGAGTCTTTCTTTATTATTTTAGGAAGCAGATTTTCTGTGCCAACATATAAATACAATTCCATTGGGTTTGACAGGAAACAAGAGTGCTAATATAAATTTGGTCAGAGAACAATGTGGCTATAACAGTTGACTCACGTGGGAACAGTACTATGGCCTTATGTAATGTCTCTCCTCATGAAGATACTACAAGCTCACTGGCCTCATTTCATTATTTTCCCTGATGAAAGATGTTTGCTCATATGTAAGTGGGCCCAGCCATAGCTATAAAGACAAAATAGATTCATCTCCCTAGAACTATCTCTCTACAAATGAATTCCAGATAAATAATGCAACACGTTATACTGAACACTGCAAAATATGTAATTTTTATATTCTGCTCTCCAGACAAAAAGCACAGAAAAAATTGATGCTGGGAATGAATATGCCAGATTTCAGGAGTTTTAAATTAGTAAAACTGTCAGAAATTCAGGCTTTCTGCAGGGACATGACAAGATGTTAACATGACAAGTCACATAGAATGTAATCCATAAAAATTACACACTGTAGATCCTTAAAACCATAACTTAATAGAATTGTCTAGCTAACATCAAACTCCACAAAAGCCTTCCTGCTCTTCATATGACATTACTAATATACACAATTCCAAGTGTGTAGATTTAGAACATTTAAGAGGAATGTAGATTTAAAGGCAACTGAGAATACAGAACAAATATAACACCCCTGCACTTTACATTTTCTAAGGTAAACATGATTGCAGATGATAAATTGGCTATTTAGTAACAGCTTCATGCTATGGCTAATGTCAGCTTCATCTCATACAGACAATAAGCTCTAATGAACAGAGTAAATTAATAAGTTATATTGTTTACTAACTTAATAAGCTCAAGATTTACCACAGAAAAAAATTTAAATATATAATTCACAATTGTAAGATAATAACACTATAAAGGTTTCAACAACTGTTTTAATTTCCTCAAATATTTCCCAAAAGAAACAAAAAATGGTTTGATTTAAAATTATATTCACATTCTTGATGAATTAAAATATTCTTGCAACTCAAGTCAATCTGATTAGTCATCCCTATTTAAAGTTTTAATTGCATTTCTATATAAAATATTATCTATATATCATTATTTTGATCTATCTCATTTAGAAACAATAAAATGTCTTCATTTACAGATACCAATGTTTCTTAAAGGGAAGCAATAAATCCAATGTAATATATTCAATGGAAAAATAAACCTTTAAAGTATTCTAGCCTACATCTTTATTTGTGGCTATTAATCTTAATTCAATATTCTAGATAACTCAGCCTGTTTTTCTTGAAAACTATGTGTCATCTCACTTCACTGTTATACAAAAGAAATAAATGAAAGCCTTATTTGTACAAATTTATTATTTTATATTCATAAAACATAGAGCATCACACACACACACAACTATGACTATGAAGGAGCTTGAAACACATCTGCACCCCCAGATGTTTCCAAACAGTTGAGACAAACATTAATCCTGACCATCAGAGTTGAACACATGAGCTCCAAAACAGAACATATATGCCAGCAGAATCAGAAAGCATCAATATTTTAACAAAATAGCTCAGAGAGGTCAGGAGCTACTTACTTTCTAACAGGATGGGTCGGAGAACCGGTGACATCCAATTATGAAAGGGAAACAAATGGACAAAGAAGAAAATAAAATTAGTTTTATCATACAAAGAACAATTTACTTCACCATGTCAATAAGTAAGACAATGTTCAAGAGTGGGACTAAAGTCTTGGATTTGGACTCCTGGGGAAGGTTGGGAAGAAAAATAGAAACATTAGGCTATAGGGTGACTGTGACTCCTTTGCTAATATTTCTAAGATGTTTTCACTTTACTGACAATGTGCATCTATTTCCATATGGAAAATATAAGAAGAAATAAATAAGCATGGTTTTTGTTCCCTGCTTCTGCCTTACAGGGCCTGTAACTGGGCCGTTTCCTATACACCTGCCAGAGTAGACCTACTCAACTTGCTAGCTTTTCCCCCTGGACTAAAGGCTCGTGGAACCCTTCTGGTTTGTTTCATTTCCCACAACCCCTGAAGCAGAACAGGGGTGGAATTTGGAGGGAGGGAGCAGGCATAATTTAAACTGTCTAGACATCAAAGAACCCCCAGAGACACTTTGCAGAGCTCCGGTGCTATGTGAAATACAGAAAAACCGTTTCCTTCTATCATCAAATTGCTGATGGAACACATAAAATTTACTAACAGTGAATTCTGAGTGCTAAGGATGGACAGCTTGTCTATATAAGTAATGTTAAAAAACAAGGAAGGGTGCTGGGAAATGTGATTGAAAGAATATTCCCAGATTTGACAGGGGTCCACTCCTTCACACATAAAAATAGTATTTTAGAAGACTATTTAAGTCACACAATTCTTAAAATATGTTATTACATTAATGTGGATTTTGATAAAAATGATAGAATCTGCTTCTGGTAAATGTTTTTAAATTTCCTTTTACAAATATGTGACTACGAAAAATCAATGCTATGCAACATAAGTCTAAAAACTCAAGAAGTTCAATAAGTAATTATGTAGCACTCTTATTAGAGAATGCTAAGTGCTATTAATATAAATAATAATATGCTCACTCTCCTTTCAGAATGAAATGAATAATAACTTCTTACAAATATTTCCACTGTAAGGTTTGAGAAAATATCTTCATTTTATAAAGAACATTTTTAAGAATAAATGATGCACTATCTGTTGATTCATGTTATAGTTTAAATATAGATAGGGGTTCTTTTGGCTTACTTGGTGAGAACTAAAACTGTTTATGCTCAGAACATGTACAGTTACTCTATGTTATATTTTACAAATCATATTCTTGAAATATTTAAAAATGAATAATGAATCTTTGATTATTTTGGCTGTTTGTCTGCTTACTAGGCATAGGCCAGGCAATGGGAAAAAACTCATCCTATTGCCAGTGAAGGAGTTGCCTTGTAGGCACACTGACTAACACAGCGCGTGTTGGCGATACATCAGTAACATAGATGATTGAAAATACCCTAGAAAATCAAGAACACACTAACTTGCAGCTGTAAAATATTACCGTCAGTAAAAACTGAAATACTTTGAAAACTAGATACCTGTGGATACATTATGTGACTAATCTATGCATGTAAAATATCCAGGGCAATGACAGATGAATAACCCACCACAGAAGGTGCATTTCACAGGACTGCAATAACCCTGACATTTGGATTTTGAGAATAGAATCTACATGATTTGTGCAAGAAAGTCTCCAGGGAGCTCAGTGGAGTCTGAGAGGTGGGGAATAACAAGACTGGAATTCAAAAAAAAAGAAAGAAAAAAGTATAAAATAAATAGGAACCAAAGCGAGATGGCTCAAAGGAAGACATGTTGTAAATTTATATGGGAACATATCTACATCGTGATTTTTCAGTGTAAGACATCAAGCCCAGAGCTCTGTGCATGTTAGGCACTGAGTTCCATTTCCAGCTCTTCCATGACTTTCAGTATTCCTTATATCTCTAAGGAAAAGTAACAAGTGCAGTGTTAATGCTCGTTCATCAAGTAGAGCCACCAAGGCAAGAGATAATTATCAAATAGCATCATTTAGTTGTGTTCCAACTTAATGCATATATTTTAAGAAGACACTTCAGATTTAAAATTTAACACACAGCTCTGATTGTCTGTTGGCTTATATGGAGACAAGTCTTCTTAAAGTATTTGTTATTCTTAGTACCGAAGGCTGGAATTTTCTCCACTTTATAAAGCCTCCATGTTACTGGCTGATGGACTGCAGAAATCCATAGGGACACTTACTACTCTGTCATCATGGAATGCAAACTCTTCTGTAGAAGGATAATCGTTTACTGATTATTTTAACTTAGTATTTATATGGACAGCAAGAAATCATCTAAATTCATTCTAAATATAAAAGAGGATAGAATCTGTTATATAAATTTCAAAGGCTCTGCCTAACGTAAGGCAAGGCTGTTCCTACCAATTACAGACATTTTGGGGGGTATATTCCACAAGGGCAAATTGATACTGACAATGTCACATACAACTGTTACACACTGCCATGCCACCTGGCATAAAAAGCAGTCAAACATAGCAAGTAAGACTCCAGAGAGAGTCAGCCGAGGCACAACTGAGGTTGGGCTATTTGCTAAATATTTAACCGGAATATTATGATCTATCAAATATGAAATGAAAATAGTAAAAGTTACTATATCATAAGTACTACTCTGAGATTGAGCTAAAGCATAGATAGATTTGGGGACTATGTTGGTAAATTGTAAGTATTCAAGGGCTATCTAAGCTATTTATTACATAGCCTACCATTACTACTAAAAGTGAGCAACTGTTTAATGTTTAAATAGTATCAACTGGGAAGAAATTGACATTTCAGGGCTCATGTCAAAACTTGGCTAGGTAAAGTTTTATTTAAATTCAATTTTATTTTACCTCATAGTAAAAATTAAGGTAATACACAGACACATGGGGAACTTGGTGAATAGCTTGTTAAACATAATATAGAAAATAAATGAGGAGAAAGATAGCAATGGATATCTATTATTATGACCACCATAGCATCTATAGTATGTCTAGGCCTTTGCAATTATTTTCCATTTTCCTTACAGCCACCATAGAGTGTCAACACAATTCTCAGCTTTACAGCTGTGACTGAGGCCTGGACACTAAGAAAGATATCAAATAATAGCTAAGTACGAAACCAAATTCTGACTTCATTCCCAGGCCCATGCTCTCTGAACCATCTGGTGCTCAAACCACAGAATGGCCCCTTCCCTAGAATATTAAAAGGAGAAGGGAAAGACACAAACAAAAGCCAGATACTGTAGATGCTAAGTTAGCTGAGCCTGTCTCCACTTAACACTGCATATGACAACCATTTCCTAAGGGTTGATTTCAGATGTTATAATGAGCTGGCCTGTAGGAGGTAATGGCTGCTTGTCTTCCTTAGGTAATGCTAGTCATGAAAATTAAGGAAGAAAGGGCTTTGGGAAAACAGAGTGGAGAATCCAGACCCATAATTGAGATGCCTCTGTAGAACTAGATCATTAAAGAAAAAAAATTCTATTCACTGAACAAACATTTATGCAAACCCTATATAAGTCAAGCTAATCCTCAAATAAATTTACACTCTGACAGTGCTTTGCACATAATAGAAATGTATGCTGAGCTGAGATGAATTTTCTGAGTACATATGAAAGGACAGAGGACTCAAGAGAGGCAGCCTTAAGGCATGTTTCAAAGAAGAGGAAAATCATTTGGAATTTAAATACTGCCTTTAGTGTATTCCAAAGGGATGACTGCCCTTAATCCAAAAGCACCTACAGTCAACCCATGGATACTTTGTACTATTTCCCAGCCACGATAGGCCAAAGGACATCCCAAATACAAATTTCCAAAACTTGTTCTACAAAAAATAAAATATTGAATACACATACCAGTGGGCAGACAATAAACCCAGCATGATAGATTGGTGTCATAGTAAACTGTAAGCACATACTGTGTTCAATCCATAGTTCTCATCCTTTCAGACCATGACAAATGGCTAACACAACTGCCCCATGGCCGTCTATGATATACTAAGCCATGCTCCAAAAATACTGCAAAAATGGTGTTAGAGAACACAACTTTCTATGTTCTCCCCTCCAAATTAACCAAATAAATCAACAATATATCAAAATTACAAAAATTACTTTTTACCTTTGTTTCCTACCCATATAATAAAAGAATACTCAAAACACAACCATGAGGGATGTGTTCTATTTGGGGATGACAAAACATGAGACAATTCTATCTATATTTACATGATTGGAATCACTAGGAAAAGTACCTAGGAATATTCACTAAGAGAAACATTTAGTTTTATTGCCAAAATGCTAAGATTATTTTTTTAAAAGCATGTAAAACATCTATTTTTAAAGATGTGGTTTCTTTTTTTTTAAGTTTATGTGTATGACCCCAATGGAGGAGTTAGGGAAGGAGTGAAGGAGATGAAGGGGTTTGCAACTTATAAGAAAAACAGCAATATCAACCAACCAGGATCCCTAGAGCTCCCAGGGGCTAAACCACAACCAAGGAGGAGTGACCCATGGCTCCAGCTGCATATGTAGCGGAGCATGGTCTTATCTGGCATCAATGTGAGGAGAGACTCTTGGTCCTGTGAAGATTTGATGCCCCAGTGTAGGAGAATGCCAAGGAAGTGAGGTGGGAGTGGGTGGGTGGGTAGGGGAGCACCCTCACAGAAGCGGGGGGGGAATGTGATAGGAGGATTGTGGAGGGGCAACCGGGAAAGGTGATAACATTTGAAATGCAAATAAATAAAATAATCAATAAAAAAACAACTATGCATATGCATTGCATGTGTAGTTAGTGACTGTGGAGACAGGAGGACAATGTCAGATCCATTAGTTCTAAACTTTGGGATAGTTGTAAATCTCCACGTGTGTGGTGGGAACCATATCTGTGTCCTCTGCAAGGGCAATAAGTGCTATTAACCACTAAGCCATCCTTCTATCCCTAACCACTGAACCATCTCTCCAACCCTAACCTCTTAGCTATCCTTACACTCTCTAGCCAATGAGCCATCTTTCCATTCCCTAAGACATCTATTTTATCACAAAACATGATGCAATGTGATGATTTCTCCATGTACAGATTCTAAAAATCAAAAGATAGACATAGCCAAAAACTTTAGGGAGCACTGAAAACTGTACCTATTCAAAACCGAGAATGGCATGTTTTCAGAATTACCTTGAGAGAAGATACACTGGACAAGGGAAACCCCTTCCTCCTGATTCCTGTTGGTTCCTTCTCACCACCCCTAGCTAAAGCATGGGATTAATCCATTCCTTTCCCCTGTAGGAAGCCTTACTAAAGCTCATCTTACATTCATATTCTTTACTTTCACACATTCTAATCACTCTGTCCCTCACTCACAAGAGGAGCATTCCATTCTCTCTCAATGTCCTCCCTGATTTCAGTACCTCCTATTTCAATTTGTCCTACACGCTTGGCCAAGCAAATTTTCTCCTGCTACAGCCATAGTAATCAGGGACTGATTTTGCTAATTGAAGACTTTCCCTTCCCTTCTGGAGGAAATACCAATTGAGTACAAAATACAATTGAGTCTCATATGATGTACTTGATTGACATCTATCTCCACTTCATCTGCTCCACCTCTCCAACTGCTCAGCTACACTCAGGAGGTTGCCCTGCTTCTATGGCTCTCAATACTCCGCTTTGGTCCATGAGAAGCCATTTGTTGGGAATCCTCTTACCAACGATGCTTAATTTTTGCATTCAAAATACAAATTCTAAAGGAGTGTCAAACCACTACATAGTGATAAATTTGTGCGCCAAGGAACTCCCCCTTCCTTTGAGACCGTCTCAAGGCTTTCCTTCTTTCTCATGCTTTGTCTTTCAAAGCTGTTTACACAGCTTACCTTCACAGGCTCACCACTTCCAACCAGTTTCAAAACCTCATATGAAGACTAAAAGAAAGGGCTCTTATGCACACAGTCAAAACCTCATATGAAGCCTAAAAGAAAGGGCTCTTAGGCACACAAATGTAAGATATCTACTCTAGTCTGCTTGTTATCTAGAAGGTTAGCTCATTCCTCCTTCATAATGTGATTCCAGCATAGCAATCAATGAAAACAGTCTTGATTTCCCCACCAGGAATGATAGCTGGACGAAACCACCTCTGTGGTCATAGTGATTGGGAATTTTGCATACTTTTTGCAACATTAATATAGAAATATAGAGGCAACATAAGTAAATTTCAGTTGGAATATTAGCAGTGAAAACACACACACACACACACAAACCAAAAACAAACAAAAAAAACCAAATAACTCATGTAATGCTTAGCCTCCTCAGAGCCCGCTGAGATAAAGCTAGCCAGAACAAAGTGAAACCAATCCTGGAATTAGAGAAGGGTAGAAAATGAATTTCCCAGAATCCCCTGCATCAAATATTGAAGATTAACCACGGGATGACTAAGATAAATAAAGCAAAATTGGCCTGCTTACATCTTTACCTGCATAATAGAAAGCCTGAGACAAAATAACTTCACCCCATCTATGACTTCCTTATCTGTCACATAAAAGAGCACAGGTGTAGGGTCTTTTAAATTTTTTATCACATTTACTTTTAACTTCTTCTGCATAGTTCTATGTGTATAAATGTATGCCATTAAACAAGTGTGGAAGTCAGGGGATGATTGTTCAGAGCGAATTTTCTCTTTCTGCCATGGTAGTCCTGGGAACTGAACTCAGGTAATGAGGATTGGTTGGAAGTGTCCTTACCCACTGAGCCGTCTTATTGCCCCAACCACTGCTTTAAGGATCTCCTAATACATTTATAGCTATGGTTTTAAATCACCCTATAAGTGTTACATTGCTAGCTTTTCAAACTGTATTCCAACTGGCTACTTGGCTGTATGTTTCTGGCGTGTCAGTGTTCTTTGTTAGCAAAAGCGCTAATGGCTTCTCCTGTCTATCATGATCTTCCTGCCCACTACAGGCATTACAGCTTAAGCTGATCTGACAGTGCTAGTTTCTGGCCAGTCTGACACTATGTTGCTGCTGCTGGCAGTCTGACTCTATTAACGATTCTCTATGCTCCTCACACATTCAGGAATTGCTGATAACATTTCACAATTTACGGAGAAGAACAAATTTGGAAGCTTGGTGATTCCAAAAATTGGCTGAGGCTATCCAGACATGGAGATTGTGAAATATTCTTCTGAGAATATAAGCTAATGTAACCTGACTTGGAAAAACATTTGGCAATATCTAGTGAAAAGAAGCTATCTACATGTTCTGTAGATCAACAATCCTATATTTTTGTATAAGCTCTAGGAAAAAAAAATCTTATTTTTACTGAGAGGAGCTACAGGATAAAAATTATAAATGATCTAAATGTTTAGTACAAATAGCTATGAATGTAGTTAAATATTTATATAGGTAATCACAGCAAAATATGGAGTCTACAGTATAATAATACTTAGCAAATCTTTGATATCGGTTGCCTCTGAGGAGAAAAGAAATTCAAAGGGAAGTCAGCTGTTTCTATTGGAATTTCTTTAATGAATCAGAAGCAAGCATGAAAATACATCCACATGTGAAATACAAGTCAGTTTTTTCTTTAGTATAGAAATATCTATTTATTTTCAATTTTTTCAAAATAGAAAAAGTCTGATTTTTATTGCTAGTTGTTCACAATTTTTTCTAAAATTATATCATATATTCTCCCTTGATTTTATTTTTAATGTTTTTTATACAAGGAAATAGGTATTTATTGCCATGGAAGTATATAGGTACTTTATTAGAAACAATTAAAAGTCCTCTCAATACTTCCTCAACTCCCAAAATAAATTCCACACATCGAACCAGGAGGAGTGAGCACAACATCTTTTTACTGAAATCCATACAATCAATCAGTACTATGGAACAGGCATCTCTTCTAGTTATTGCCTTATAACAGGCTAGTCTTTTTGATGTGGCTTGGAGATTTTCCAATAGAAATGTCTTATTTGAGGTGTTTAATAAGTAATAGAATCTTAGATGGTTTTTAAAACATCTTATTATGTAGATACACTGTGTAAAATTTTAAGTGTTTACCACAGAACACAGAACAGTAAAAAATATAGAATACTTAGTTTGCATTGTCATCTTAACCATTCACATAGTGAAAAAGAGATTCGTATACACTGATGATTATTGTATAGCTATCTTTCAGAAACACATTTCAAAAGTTGAGTTTTTTTATTTAAAGTGTCCATTTAAAATTTTGGAAGCTACCTTCTAACAAAAATAACTAATCAATGATGGCTAATGTGAATCTTTAAGCCTATGCTAACCTAGTAAAGGCTGGGAATGAGAGGTTGCTTCTAATAGATGGAAAAGCTTGAAGGAGAAGCAAATGGACAGGCTAGAATACCTGTGATGCACTGTGATGTCCTGCTTGGAACTTAGCCAACTACCAGGGGCTCATGAAGACATGGCATAATCTTTTGATTTTGTTTTATTTTGTTTTTTCAAGGCAGTTTTTTTTTCTGTATATCTCTGGTTGTCCTGAAACTTACTTTGTATACCGGGGTGTCTTGAACTCAGAGATCTATCTGCTTCTGCCTTCTAAGTGCTGGGATAAAAGATATGATCCACCGTGCCCAACTAGAATGATATAATCTTTTAAAAATCATGGAAAACAGTCTCCTCTGCTGCAGAAGTGTACCTGAGAGGATTTCAGCATGAAGACAGATTTCAACTTAGATAAACCTAGAAGAAGATAGATCACTGAGGAACCCATACTATTGGAATGCAGTAGAGATGGCAAAGAATTTCACCACCACTAGCATGGTAGAAGTGTGTTAGGGCAGAGATGTGGAGGACAACTCAAAGCGCTTGTGGGCAGAGAGGGCATCTAGCTCCATGCTAAAGTACACACCTAGCAAGGGTGAGGCCCTGAGTTCTATCTTCAGCAAAATGTAAATGCAAAGGGCACCGACAAGATAAATGTCAGGGGTGAGATTTAGGATGGTTTCCAGTACTGTAGGTAAACTGCAGTATTATTAATTAAGGTGGACAACACAGAAGAGGAAGTTTTGAAGCAATGGAGAATTTACTTCTGGACTTTAAGGACAGGCAAACAAAATTCATATATACATATAAGAGTTGATGTTAGGATTGCAGATTAACACTTGGACATCGACATACAGAAGACAAGATGGGGACACTTAAGGCATCTCAGATAGAGGAAAAAGGAGAAAAATTATTCACTTGTATTAATTATATTCCAAATTTCAAGAAACAAATTTAAAATGTTCCTGACATCAAAGAAAGTGGAAAATGATATAAATATTTCATTAAATATTATTAAATATACCTAATAAAGTACATGATCATTTTAGAAGCCAGAATAAGTCTCATTTTGCCAGTACAAATAACCTATGCATAGGAAGTAATGGAGAAGATCTTGCCAGTAAGATATTAATATAATTTTGGTTTCTAAATAATAAGAGCATGTAGCTAAACATTTGCCAATGGATAAAAGAGAAAAATCACTCCAGACTACAACACCTCAAATATTTTAAACTTTGCATTTTACAAACTTTCTTCTAGACTATTTTTGCTTTCTCCCATTTTAAAGTTATACTTCACCTAAGTACTGCACAAGAATATTTCACTTTTAAAACACACTTTCTGATACTTCTTTAATAAAAGCATCATAAATTAAATGTTAAAATGTTGATTGGTTAAATATCCTATCTGCTTGTTTCTTGTTCTTCAACCTTTCTATACATTAGAATTTCAGGGGAATTTTCAAATGCCAACTTAAGGACTCTATATCTACTAAACAATGACAACAACAAAATACCAGTTAGGCCAAGAATTTGTGTTCTCTCTGATCTTTCTAAATGACCTTTGCACACAGTTAAGTGTCCCACTGATGATACCTGTGAACATCTAAATGTATACACCACTGAAATAAGTGATTATTGGAATCTCTCAATCTTCATTTTTTTGTTATAACTAATCTGATGTTCTTAAAATATATTTGTAGGTATGAAATAATTGACTCATAAGGATATGAATTATATAAAGATCCTTCTGTGAAAAGTACCAAGAAGTTTTAAAAAGAATTGTTTTGTTACACCTTTACCAATAACAAACGGATGGCTAGAAGTACCATTTGAAGATAAAAGTGCATGGATAGAATAATCAATTAGATTAAATAATGAATTAACTAATTAAACACCTAAATAAACAAAAAATAGCTAACAATGGCTTTATCTTATTTTTATTAGTAGTAGTGATACCAATGGCAACCCACATACCCATTCACTCCTTTGTTTAATAATACATTAGCACACCTTTGTGCATGTGTCTGGGCCATGAAGTTCCATGGTCATTATGCTCTTCCTTATTATCTTAATAATTTCTTCCAATACATTTAACATATCACTAAAATGCCTTCCTAATGATTAAATTGCCATTTGTTGCAATTCTTCATACACTACTGCATGGGAAGCCTCGGGATGTCTGTCCTTCCATTTATGCTTCACAGCCATTAAAGGTTATTCCCCTATCAAGGACATATCTTATAGTTCTTATAATTCCTTACCAGGAGTATGACTGCCTGGCATCTCAGTTTCCTACCATATCTGTATCTTTGCCAACATCAAACACACTAGTACAATAGTTCAATAAGAATAAACTATTTGCCATGGCTCCCATGCTCTGAGAGAAAGAGAGGTGCTCCCCTGTCCATTTCTTCCCATCTGTTCCCTCCTTGCATTCTCTCTCTGGCTGTCCTCATTGAAAATTCCTTCATCAGCAGAATGTCAGGAGAACTCAGCTCAGAATTTTGCTGGCTATGAGAAAATTTTTACCTTTAAATGTTTGATAAAGGAAACAGCTAAAAATAATTAGAACAGCCATTGCTGTTTAAGATTGGTGTTCATAAAGATGATTTAAGTTAGCTTTTTTCTTTTTATGACAAATTATTTTCAAGATACTTTGTTTACTTATCTAATTTTTATTAGACATATTTAATAAACATACCTTAATAAAATGCTTGATAAAATTTAAGTGCCATAGCATTATGCTGGTATAAAATACATCTGTAAAATTTGAACAGAAATATATAATAAACTATTTTACAAAAGTCCTAATTTCAGGGTAAGGTTTCTTATGAAAATTACCTTCTGAAAAGGATGTATTAATACATAGACATGTGAATTCAAGTGTTCCTTCCCTTCCCCAAACTTAGTATGTAACACATAAACACAGCAACTAAGTTCAGATCTAAATAAGGTACAGTTCACATGATTCTTGTTTTAAGTCCAACATCATGGAAAAGGGATGCAGAAGAGACAGAAGTTGCCTGTCAGGATTTTGAGAATGTTTAGGCATGGCACAAACCAAAAGGAATAGTCTTAATTCAGAGGTGGAGAATGGGTGCCCAGTGAGAGTATGGAGAAGAATTAAAAATACTTAAAGAGAATAGAAAGTAATTGCATCGTGTGTGCCTGTGTGTGGATGTATGTGTAATTGTGTATATGTAGTTATGTGTGTGTATATATGTGCAGTTGTGCATGGATATGTGTGTGTGTGAGTGTATGTGTAATTGTGTGGGTACAGTTATACACACACACACACACACACACACACACACACACACACAAACTGCTGCTTTACAATAATATCTTCCTTAGGACAATATGTATTTTGATAACTTCATGAAGAGAAATGCAGTTTGGATAAAACAAACTTTTGAATACTAAATTTGACAGCAATACCATTGCAACTATGTTCGCAAAGACTTTCCCAAGAGGATAACTCACTGCAGCCAGGATGAGGGAGAGAATGGGTAGAAAGCAAGAGAATGACAGGCTGAGGTGAGAGTGCAAGAAAAACCACTGCACACCTGCAGTTCCACTTCAGTGACCACTGGCAACTCATTTAATAGCTGTGAATGTTCTAGATTACTACCTCCCTATGCAAATGTAAGAGAAATGTTCTTATCTGCCTTGAACCTGTAATCTTCCTAAACACCAGAACTTGGGATGTCGTGGCTCCTGGCTATTTGTCAGACATTAAGTATGGAAAGATCCACTGTACTCACTGAACGTGAATTAATATTCCGGAGGCTTCACACTGTCAATTACTTAAGCTTTCAGGAAATAGTTCCTTCATGCACTTGCCACCCACTTCCATGAAATCAATATTTCACTCCAGCTAAGTCAGGTTATCTCAAGGTGCTGCGTCCATCTCTAAACACCACTTCATAGGTTGACAAGATACTGTGGATGCTGAGCAGATCTTAGTTGAAAGAGCTTTTTGGATGAATCAATTGTATCCTCAGGTGCCAGTAGGGCAAGCAGCACCAGCACATTGTGAGTGGCTGACTATAACAACTTAAATACCCTCCATGTACCTTCCTATTGCCAAGAGCTACCCAGCCACATTAAAACAGAAACTACCTGGAGGGCTCCAATCTTCATGGAAATGAAAAGAACCATCATAACAAGTGCAAGCAGAACATCCAAAATCTCTACACTTTGTTCCACATAGCTCTACATGGGGAAAAATGTGCAGATATATATTTTAAAATATATTCTATTATAAACTGTAAACACCTGTTGTTTGCCTGCAAGCACTGCATTTGCCTGAATAATGACTTTACACATTGATTATTAGTTTCCTAGGATACAACATAAGGTATCATTACTTCATTTTCAATACACATACAGTTAAACAAGTGGCAGAGCAAAGCCATAAAATCCAAATTCTAAACCTGTTCCTCTCAAAGGGGAAACATTTGCTGACCGTAAAATGGTTCCTTTTGTCAGGGCTTGCCAAAGGGGAGTTTTAAGCAAGCTCTGGAAGTTTTCAAAATAAACAGTAAGCTAGTACTTTCCTGTGTCTCCCATTTCCTCCTTGGTTTGTTCTTGCCTCCTAATAGGCATGTTTTTCTCCTCCCCCCTCCCCCCGGGATCTGGACTTGAAATCTAACATTAGCTTGTAGCCTATTGTGATGGAATACAAACAAGCTGAGGCTCACATTCCATCTCTTCCTAGTGAAATTGTGAGAAGCTGGGCCACATACCTGACTTCTCTTAGCTTCCACTTCCTCATCTATAGAATGAAGAACCAGCACCCCTCCTCTCCTCCTCCATGCCTCTGAGCAGATTTAATGAACGAAAAAATAGAAAGCGCCTGGCCCTCCACCTAACACTGATCACTCACAGCACAAATGTGTGTTTCCTGCCCTCTTGCCAGGATGGCATTCAACCAGCAGCTCTAATGATATATACAGACACACACATCTGTGTTTCCTTTCAGGTCTCTACCTGAACTTCCCGGATGTTCAACACTCAACACACATGTCATACTCTAAATGAAAATAACTAAAATAATATGTGCATAGGAGGAGCACTGAATTTCTGAGGAATATATCTGATGTGGAAGAAATTCTAGCACATTATTTATAAAAACTTACAGTGCTTGAGCAGCACAAGAAATATTAAAGGCTGGATGTATGATGCAATATACCTTAAAGGTCCAACCCAATTTGGTTCTTAGTATAGCAGCCAGAATAATTGTGTGCTTTTGGTGAAGACAAAAACAATACATGCACCCTTAGCCTCAAAGGTAGTTATTAATGTAGTCAGGCTACTATCCTACAAAGAGTCCTAAACAAATGGGGAATGAGCAGACTACAACTTATGCAAAGAAGACCATGGCGATGTAGTCACTATTTACAGGGAAGATAGAAGACTTGGAGATATTCCAGGGAGAAAAATAAGTAAATATTTGTACCTAATATTACAGTAGGATTTTCATGATTAGATAAATTCGTGCATAACATATGGCCACAACAGTTGACAAAGATGTAATTCAAGCAGAGATATTAAAAAGCACTCAATAGCTTTTCATATTTTCACTTCCCAACACATCCCACTTTCTTAGTTTCTATGCTAGTCCGCATTGTCACATTGGAGAAGCAGAAATGATAGATATGAGTGACTTATGTTGAGGAATCTCTCTCATCACCTTTTGACCCAATCACTCAGCTCGCACCGCCTGGCCTTTGGGCATCCTGTGACTCTCTCTTGTCCACTAAATATAAACAGGGGAAGTGAGTGACTGCTGTGGGGTTCCATACAGGAAGTCCCTCAATGTCCATTTCACCCACAATGCTACCTGGTACCTACCCGGAAGGAATGAACGGAACCACTCCAATGCAATCCCAGCCACTCCTGCTAGTTCAAGCATTCGGTTCAGCATCACCTCATGACCACCACGAAAGCAGCTGAGGCTCTAATACAATCATCATGGAAAGGTGTCCCAAATCCTTCATTCCAGGAAGAGCCTTCATACACACCAACGCTGTCTCCAAGCCATGCCGGGGTCTGAAACCAGACTGGAAAATATTATATATGTGTATATATAGTAAAACTCCCACAAACCACTCTTCTACGTTGTCATATTTATTTATAGCCACTAAACCCATCTCTGTGTATTGCCTTTTCAGTGTGGATATATGAACATTCAAGGAAAAGTTCTTTCCAGCAGAAGGGAAGCAATAAGCCCAGGAAGACCTGGTGCTGCCTGGTAAGGTTCTTGAGATGATTCCAAATGGAACATACTTTGTCCTGAAGGGAAGAGAGAAAACACAATGTAGGTTTCCAAGCCTAATCTTCTAAATTTGTTAAGTAGGATAAAACTATGCTTATATATTTTTAAGAAGCCTTAGCTTTCCCATGAAATAGCTAGGGCAGATTAATTCTTGAGGCTCCATTTTTTAACTAGCATCTCTTGACTTGCCCCGAATCTCACCTTGTGAGCAACTCTTTCATAATTCTAGCAACCTCTGTTTCAACAGCACACCTAGACTTTCCACTGTGAAGAGCTTCAGACTTATCATGCGTATAGGGCTCAGAATCTTAGACTGAGCAACAGCTTCAGAAGCATAAATGAGGGTTACCCCAAGAGCTATTACATCTTAAAAAGTAAGAAGAACGAAAGCTAAAACAAAAATCTATTTTTTCTTCTTACTGAATACATTTCTCTGAAACAATATAGAAGACATTGCATGAATTCTCAAGAATTAGCCAAAGAATTATCTAGTCATATTTTTTTGGGTCCTTTGTTGAAAGACAGACTGCCTCCTTTCCAACATATTCCTTAGCCTAAAACCATGCAATACTAACTACTTCCTATAATTTTCAATCCCACCATAAATTTTTTCCAAGTTCTATGTTCTTAGGATATGTTCAGAATAAGCTTAAATGATTTGGATCACCTCAGCTTCAGTGTCTATGTATTCATCCTACATTTTTTTTTAACATAAAGTGTGATATACAAACTGCCTGTTATATACAATTCCATTTAAAGCTAATCGAGTCCGGACTCTCTGTCACCACTTAACTTCCTCTACTGTCCAGGCTCATCTCATTCTTTTGTGTAATATTCAATTTACATTAAGATGAAAGAGCTTTAAAATGACCATCTGCTACATTGCCTCTGCTGCATTCACTGATAGCTCAGTATTCTGTATATGTTGAATATCCAGAAACCTTTTAGACAGATATAGACCTGAGATTTCTACCAAACTAATAATAGTCATTATATTTGTCTACATGGTCTTCAGAAACATCATCATATCTCATTGAAAGTGGCATGTCTTTCACTAAGATCCATGTGAAGAATTACTGACTCCTCTAGATGGAAAAATTCAGAAAATATTATTTTAAATTCATAGAGATATATAAATAAAGGGATAATCTATTAGTGGCATAGTTCAAATCTACAATAAAGTGGGAACTTAGCAATATGTCATTAACATTGTATATCCTATGTCTGATCTACCACTGATCCCTGGCTGCACAACCCAAGGTTCTGATCATACCATAGGCAGATACTAGTTATAGATGTCTACAAGTAAGAGATATTTCATCAAATAAGTGTCTGCTATAATGAGCCCATGGTCTGGGAATAGCAAGGAGAACTTCGATTATGAAAGGGTATGTCAACAGCTTTCTAGAAATTCGTAACTCATCTGGGTTTAGAAAGACATGCAAATGAAATAACAACTACAACAACACTTTAAAGACTTCTCATTGGACATAAAGGAAGAAAATTAACTTCTGCCAAGGAACTATGGAAAGGATATCCCAGGAAAGGTGATTACCTGGACCTTAAATCTCAAACAGGAATTATGCTGTTAATGGGTACAACAGCCAGCCAAAGCATAGATCTCTGCAACTAACAAGAACTTTAAAAGGCACTTCATATAACTAAAACATATTCTATGCTATGTGAAGTTTACTGGGCAATAAATCTACTTCAATGTCAAGGAAACTTCTTAACACATTGTGGACATTCAATAAATATTAGCATGTGAGACACAATGACAGAACACAAGTAACTGGAGAGATTTACCAAGTAATGATTGCTGACACATAGAGAGGTAGACTTCCTAAGATGGTGTTCTTGTTCACTCTTGAAATCTACCCTCCTAACTTCCATCTTCTGTGCTTAAAGCTTTATGATCAAATCTCTAACAAAACTTGAATGACTCTAAAAATCTGATTCAATGAAAGGTATACTTGCCATTAAGGGGCTATTCAGGGAAATCCCTTCTCCTAGAAGTCAAAGCACTTGGCTTCTGTTCCATGAAGAAACAATTGTTTCAAATGTTGTTGTAGAACCTTAATTAAGAATACAAACTAAATAGCATCCCCCTTTTAAATTCTAACAAAATTTTATATAAAATAGGAGACATAAACTATTATTGAAATTTGAGGCACTTGCTGCCAAAATGCTACTGCAAACTATTTCAGAATAAAAGTTGGACCCCATTCCATCATGATTAACTGTTTCCAAGTTAGAAACAAAGCCGCCAACAGTGAAATTTTCTGTACTAAATATCTTAAATTTGGCGGCACATTTTCCAAGGTTTTCCAAATTACTTTATCTTTGTAACAGCCTTACGATGCAAATAAAGTTGAATTTAGCCTATTTTACTGAAAAGACAAGAGAAAAATACAGAGTGACTTATCTAGGATAACACATTATGTTTGAAGCAGAAATAGAGCTAGAATTCACATTTCCATTCAGTCAATCAGAAAATTTCATCAGCCTATTATATGAAGGGAATGACAGGAGAAAGAAAAACCAATGAGACATAAATTCCTGCATGAGTGAAATGATAGTCCTATTACAACATGGGAAATTTAAGACCTTATTAGACACCACAGTAAAGGAACACACACATCACATTAGCATGAAACAGCAAAGATAAAATGATAAATGGAGGCTAGTGGCAGAAAACATCACATTTGAATTGGGCCTTGAAGGTGGAGATAGAAAGGATCCTCACAAGCCAAGTAGAGTCAGATAGAACTAAAAGAGGTGGAAATGCATGTAATGTGTAATGGCAACTTTTTAAATGTTAAATGCTGATACATATCTAATATAAATCAAACCTGAAAAGTAAATGTGAATGAAAAATAAGATGTAAGTACAGCTATTCCCATGTCAGGGTTCTTCCTTAAGACTCCCTCCTCATCGCTCCATCATTTTTATCTGGAAACACACTTATCTCCCTCCTGAGTGCACGAAAATATATCCCCTAGCTTCCCTTTTAGATCAATACAAATGGGCATCAGGCTAATGGGGCACAGGGAAATGGATATATGCTTCCAGAACATGCCTTTAGAGAGCTTTCCCATTTTCAGCTGTAGGTCCTCTCAGACTATTGGCTTTGAAAGAGATGAGAAAGAGACATGATGCAAGGACCTGGCTGCATATTATTTGGAAAGAGCAGAGCTATCCAACTCATCACTTCTTGGATTCCTTCTGTAGATGCTAACCTGAGAAATGAATTTAAATGTGACTAAGCCATTTGTTCTAGTTGCCCACAATAGCACAAGAAGCCTATGCATTTCTTAGTTATAGTTTAAAGAAGTCAGAAATCATTTGTTTGGTCTCAATTCTCAAAACCCATGAAAAACTATCTGAAATTAATAACCAAATATGGATGTCTTCACAAACTCAGAAATACATCTTTAGAATACACTTCAAAATTTATTTTCAAATTTTAATTTATATTGACTATATGTAACTATTCTATAATTGAGGGAATAAACAGTCTATGATAAATTGGTTATAAGTGAGATTTGATAGCCTCAAATGAAACTGAATTTAATCATATTTTATCATATTTAATCAAATTACACACACACACACACACATATACCCCTATCCCATGCCACAATGATGGCTAAAAATTCACTCATAAGATGACTCAAATGATTATTGCTAGTGGGAAAACCTGATAAATGATTATGCTTCAGTTGTTACTAGGTGACAAATTTTCATTCACCCTTTAGGCTCTTCATGTCATATTATAAACATATAATATTTCAATATAACTACATCTAATATATGTAATTGGTCTTCAGTTTGTTTATATGTCAACAAGGAGATATAAGTAAAATAACATCACAATATTTTAAAACATGAATACATAAAATCACAAACACATTTGTTGGGAAAATCTGAGAAAAAGAAAAATATGTGTCCAGTAGAGCCCTTTGGATTCCATCACTCTGCAGGTCCATGTTCTGTCCCTTATCTCATGTATCTTATCTTCATAGGGCATTGTGTATCTTATCTTATGTTCTTGAAAAAAAATAATGAGCTAAGGATGGTCAGGAAAAAAATGTTCTTTCCATTTTGTAGACTCACTGACCTTGGCTGGGCTCACCCAACTCTCCAATCAGCCCATGGAGAAACAGGACCATGCATATCTGTTCTGGACCTCCCTTGGGTAAGATCTTGAAGCCAAAGAAGAGCCCACAAAACCAAACCCAAGAATTTTAGCTACACATGTAAATTTTCAATGCTACATCTCTTTTATCTTATCTTCTGCCAACCAGTTCACAAGCATGTACTGCTGGAGGTCAATCCAATGAGCTGCAAGACAGTGTGGATTGTCAATGGAAACCCATCAGTGGAAGCAAAACATTAGAAGGGCACATCTGTCCAACCAGAACTTAACCAAGACATGTGTCTTTTCTTCCTTGAATATTCTTCTCTGTGTCTACCACTCAGCTTTTGTAGAATGGCCTTCCCCAAAATGATCAGTCTCTTTGAGGTGAAGAGAAAATCCAAACATTCAACAGCTTTGTCAGAAGAGACAGAGCATATATGTTTTACAAGGCCAAGTATACTTGTCTGTAAACACAAGAGACAAAGGCTATATGATATATCAAGACAAGAAACAGAACACTGTAATTCCAAGTGAAAAATCTTCTCACAGCTTAGCTTATCCTGAAGCAGAGTGACTTTGAATGATCTGACTAAAGGGAAGGTTGTTCTCAGATTAAGTTTCTAAGCTGCTTTTATGTTGTAAAATTGCCGACCTCAGTAAATGGTCTTCTGTAGAAATCAGTCCTTATACCCTCTCTAATCCAGAGACACAACTCCCTCCATTATCCAGAACCAGCCTCCCCTACATTCTCGGGGTAGGCAATTTCTAAAAAAGGCTAGACATTACTTGAGTAGGTAAACAGGGAAGAATGGGTTTTTAATTTTAGGCAATTATTATTTCAGGTTGTTTAGAAATACCTCTGAAATTTTTTTTCAAAATCTCTCCTCTGCTTCAAACAATATTGAAAGGTACTGTACAACTACTCTATTATACAAGGTAATTTATGAGTTGCTGAAAATGGAAAATTATAACTGTTTTTGGAATATGGTATTTAGGAAGACAATATAAATTAATCTCAGTAATCAAGCTAACATATCCAATACTGTAGTTGGGCTTCAACTTGGATCAATGAGCCAGGAGCAGTGGTACGCACATGCTAACCTCAGCATTTGAAAGAGAGATGCAGAAGGAACAAGAATGAAAGGTGAGCCTTGGCTTGAAGCCACTGTGGACTCATCAAAAGAAACAGAACAAAACTAAAAACAAACAAACAAACACAAGGAAAAGCCAAAAAAATGAATCAAAAGTGAGCAGTAATAATGAATTTAGTAACTCCTAGCAGAACTTCTGTGTTCCTGACTCATCCTTTTCCTTCTTAGAAGGAGGGGGTTGGGGATTCCAAACGGTGCTTCAGTGCCAACTCCAGCAGAGAACAACTTCAGATTTGAGCCACATTCTTGACTACTCATTAGCAACAAGCTGTTTCAGTGACTCTTAGTGAATGTTGTTATTCTATTTCTAGTTGATAGCAAGTCACCTTCAATGAGCACACACTGGATAGCAAACTGAACAAAATTCATAACACAAATGTCTATATTTCATGTAGGAATGGTAATGAACAACACAGATATGAATCCTAGATAACCACAGAAAATAAATGGGTGGCAGCAGAGGAATTGCCAAATGGTCCTACTTAAGATTATATATCATATAATATAAAACATTATATGATTCTTTGAATAGGAATTGTCCTAAAGGAGCCAGTGGTGTCACTTCTAAAATTATATTCATGTGTTCACTCAAGACATCTTTTCTTTTCCTATCTACAGCTCTGAAAAGAAAATGTAAGAACTCATCCCTCCATACTTCCATGTACATGTGGTTCAAATAAACATCACCCTTTTTCATTCATTTTCCACTCAAGAATTTAAACTACAATCACCTAAAATCATTTTTTACATTATATAATTTTGTTAGCAACCAGGCTTTGCCCATAATTCACCCATTTCCTAGAAACAATTATAAGAGAAAATGATTGTTTTACAAAGTTCTAGATCTCTCACTACCAAAAACACATTTCATACCTTTGTAGCAATATTTTTCTAAAACAGTAAGAGGCTATATCTGAAATGTATACTCTGATTCTGTAGCCCAGATGTACAGTGCAAGTCATCACCTTTGCCTCCATCAAGAATGGAATTTAGCACATGCCCACGATTTGAGCATCTACCAAATCTATATGAACTATGAACTTTCCATCCCCTACCCATCCACCATACTAATTATGAAGCCATTAAGTTATGAAGTTATCTCTGAATATGCTTATTTCTAGCTAGACCTTAAAATTAGTGATTAATATCTTTATTATATATAATCTAATACGTATAAGGCACCCATCTTGCATTGCTTCCAACAATGTTGTGTTTATGTGTGTGTGTTTGTGTGTGTGTATATGTGTGCGTGTGTGTGTGATAAAATCAAATCAAATAATTTGACAACATCAGAATGTGTATGTGTGGTGTCCTGTGCATTTGTAAATGTGGATATGCACATATGTGGTTGTAATTGTAAAAGTGTGGATGGCTGTTCCCAGAGATTGACTGCCTGGTCTTCCTCAATTATTCTCTACATTATTTCCATAGGCAGGATCTTGATGAACCTGGAGCTCACTTATTTGTCTAGTCTACTTAACCAGCTAGGCCATGGGAATCCTGGTTCTATCTCCTAAACTCTGGGGTTAAAGATAGGCTTCTGTCCCTTTCTGGCTTTATGTATTTGTGAAGATCTGATTTCTGGTATTAACTATGGCATGCCTAGCACTTTATCCATTAAGTCACCTCTGTAGCCCAGATTTAAAAAACAAAACAAAAAACAAAACAAAGCAACTACACTTTCGAGTCAGGCTCCAAGTGTCTAAAAGGGTTAACGGAATGTGTCTGTAAATCAGAGCCTAGGACCTCCAAACCCATGTTTATTACTTGCTACTGAATGAATGTTCTCAAGTTTCTTCAACTGCAAGCTGTTCTCAAGTTCTTTATTGCCAAAATGGGAAGTGGCAGTCTATCTACCCAATCACAGCTTACTTTAAGAAGTGATTAGTAACTCATGTAAAAATGTTCTTAGCATTAGGCATAACTGGAAACCCCAATAAATGTTAATATTCATTTCACTGAAAGCCGAACATTAATTTTCTTGCAATAGCTACACGAAACAGAGCTATCTCAGTTCTAGGTTAAAACAAACAATGGATTCAGGCATGGGAGTGCCTTCCCTTAATGAGCTGACAAATGCTGTAGTTTGATAATTCCTACAGTTATGTTGGAATATCATACATTTATGAAGACTGAAAATTAAAAGTTCCCAAACATAAAAACTTAAAAGACAGCACGTACCGTGTTTCAGAGTTGCTGGCAAGGAAGAGGTTTCTTTACAAAGAAAATTCACTCTTTGCTCCATAGTTTGTCTCTGCAACTCCTTCCATGGGTATTTTGTTCCCCCTTTTCAGAAGGATCGAAGTATCCACACTTTGGTCTCCCTTCTACTTGAGTTTCTTGTGGTTTATTGTATTTTGAGTATTCTGAGCTTCTGGACTAATATCCACTTATCAGAGAGTGCATACCATGTGTGTTCTTTTGTGATTGGGCTACATCACTCTGGCTGGATACTTCATTCCTTCTTAAAAGGGGGAAAAAATATCCATGGAAGGAGTCGCAGAGACAAACTATGGAGCAGAGACTAAAGGAAGGACAATTCAGAGACTGTTACACCTAGGAATCCTTCCCATATTCAATCATCAAATTCAGACACTATTATGGATGCCTGCAAGTGCTGGCTGTCAGGAGCCTGATATAGCTGTCTCCTGAAAGGCTCTGACAGTACCCCACTAATCCAGAAGCAGAGGCTCACAGCCATCCATTGGACTGAGCACAGGGTCCCCATTGAAGGAGCTAGAGAAAGGACTCAAGGAGCTGAAGGGTTTGCAGCCCCTTAGGACGAACAACAATATGAACTAACTAATACCCTCAGAGCTCCCAGGGACTAAACCACCAACCAAAGAGTACACATGGTGAGACTCATGGCTCCAGCTGCATATGTAGCAGAGGATGGCCAAGTCGGTCATCAATGGGAGGAGAGGCCCTTGGTCCTGTGAAGGTTCTATGCCCCAGTGTAGGCAGGGCCAGGAAGCATAAGAGGGTGGGTTGTTGAGCAGGGGTTGGGGGAGGGAACAGGGTTTTTATTTTATTTTATTTTTGAAGGGGAAACCAGGAAAGGAGATATCATATGACTTGTAAATAAAGAAAATATCTAATAAAAACAAATATGTTGAATTCTGCTTTAAAAAAATAAAAAAGAAAGAAAGAAAATTCACACTGATGACTCTCAAAGAATAGGCCATAATTTTGCTCACGTATTTACCACAACAACAGTTACAGGCTTGAGACCACAGCAATAGCCTAAAAAGTTTGAACAGAATCAAACTTGGCCTTAAAATGTCCTCAAATTCTACGGGCATTTAAAGTAAACACTACTTGCTTGAATCATCTTGTGTGATGATCTGTGCCCCAGGGAATTTCTTTTCCCTGGTGCCCTGTGATGTTCCTCTGTTGTCTAACTATATTGTTCCTGTCTGACATCTAAGCACTATAGCCACACATAATTGCAGACTAAGAAGCAACCCATGGGGCAGAGGATTAGTAGCAACTTGAATAGCTCTGAAAGTACATATGATACTTTGGACTTCATTACATGTAGGGTACACACACACACACACACACACACACACACACATGTATATAGACATGTACATATGTATTAATGTCCTGAACTTGAGACAGAACTCTAGACAGCAAGTATCAATTTGATTTTGCTTAATTATGTAGTAGAGAGTATATGATAGTCTTTTGTTACCTAAAAGACTAAGACTTATTAGAAATCATTTACTGTAGTTTTTAGAAACCATTGCTCTGCAAAATTCTCTTCCTTTTTATTGCCTGTAAAAACAAATCAATGCTAAAAAGCAGTGTGTGTGTCAGCATACCAAGTGTTTTGCATTTGAATTGTACCATCAAGTTCAAAATACAGAAGCAAAACTGAAACTCCTTTTGACATGTGACAGTTAAGAATGGAGAGCGATGAAATGAGAGATGAAGACAAAAACACACTTACAAAGGAATTAAATAAGATATCCCAGGTAAATGTCATCTCCTTCCTACAGATTTTCACCTGAACAGGATACTTGGAAAGACTCATGCACAGAGTAATTTTACATCCATTTCTGGTTCTATTTCTGCACTGAAATATTTATAGGGTATTCAGTGTTTCTGGAGTAAATTATACCTAGATCTTGGTAAAGCTGAAATCACTTAAATTACCTTTTTTTGTTCAATTACTTGGAAGAATGGAGAACGAAAGCTTGACAGAATAAAACGATGTATTAAGCAACGGCCATTTCGGAGCTGTAATTGCACAGCTTAGTGGATATTGATGCCTTCAGGGTTGAAGGCAGTCACCATAGCTATTTTTTACCAAAGGCTTCAAATAAAACCCAAATCAATTCATATTATTTAAATATACACATTATACTTGAATATGGACCTTCTCAAGCTGAGTATTTCATTGGTTGGTGTGTTAGGAATAACACAGGAATATATACACATTCATAGTGCATTCAATGAAGATGCAACATTCTGCTTGAACATGTGGTTATGGAATCCTTCTAAAGCAAGCTGGATAATCAAGCCTTTGGAAACAGTCATACTGTGTCTCAGATATTCTGGCAGTGTTCCAAATTCTGAATCATTGTTACTGATTGAATGTTGCTGCCTCCCAGAAATTTATAGGACGAAACCTTAGACCTCAGTGTGACTCCGCCTCTATGAGAGTAATAAGGGCACATGACAGTGGAGCTCTGATCCGATAGGGTTGGTAGTTATCTTTGTAAAAAGTAACTAAAGCTTATGTGGCTTTCTGTGTGGCTTTCATGAAAAAAGGCCAGGTGAAGACCAGCAAAAACATGGGGAAATACAAGACATAGAGGTCTCCAGAAAAGAGATCACAAGACTTCAGCTTGGGAGTTGCTGAACTCCCAAGAGTTCACAAGAGTTCAGCTTCTGAGTCTGCAGCAACAGCAGACTCAGAATTACTCTGGATATATCTTAATCTTGGAATAGGAAAAGTTACCCTGGAAGTTTACTCCATTAGTGTGCAGCATAGCCTCTGACAGGTACAGAAGTCCAACTACATAGCACCGATGTGAAAGATGAGAGAAGAACACGTGAGTGTGTGGGTATAACACATACACATTACACAAACCCCACAGATATATACACACATGCACACAGCATACACATATATATACAAGGCACACATGAATGCTGAATACATATACACACATATGAACATATACCTGCATGCACATATATGCTCACATGTATGTCATATATGCATTCACATATATAACACACATATACACACACGAACCCATGCTATACACATAAATACATTTACCATATACATATACACTTATATACATATATGCAGGTGAACACATGTCATACAAATACATACATGAACACTCTGAACTTTATGAATACCTTGTAGGCTCTATAATCGTGTGTGTGTGTGTGTGTGTGTGTGTGTGTGTGTGTGTGTGTGTGTGTGTAGGGCCCCCATTATGTAGGCCAAGATACTTTTGGCCTCTAACCCTATCTTCTAAATCTAAAGAAACACTGGAAGAAATTACATAATAAAAGGTAGACAATTAATTGTAGTAGCAATATCCGATTCCTGCTCTAATGGCTTCATAAGTCCCCAAGTCCAGCATGGTTAGAATTATTCAGAGAAGCTCTGAGCATACAGAGAAACATTCCACATAATTGTGTGTTAACTTGCAAACTGTTTTACCAGTAATATGTAATATGTCCCTCTTGAGAATCATTTCAAGAGCTAGTGAGATGGCTCAGTGGGTAAAAGCAATTGCTGCCAATCCTAATGACCTAAGTTTGGTCCCTGGGTCCCTCCTGGTGGGAAGAGAAAATTGATTCCAGCAAGTTGCTCTCCACTCCACATGCACACTGTAGCATGTGCCTGCACATGTGTGTGTATGTACGTGCATGCACATGCACATACACACATTCAATAAATAAGTAAATAAGTATAATTAAAAGTTAAAGAATCTTCAATTATTCTATCACTAAGCAAATTTTTAAAGTTTGTTTTGATTGACTATAGTCATTAAAATAATTAGTGATATTCATGTTTAAGTTGTATACAAAATCCATATTCCATCAATTAATAGAAAGTTATTTTCATACATAAAACATAAAATGTCAACAAAACTTTTAAATTGATATATTTTTTGAAATCAACATACATATACATAATCTTTCAAAATTTGAGTTTTTACTTATTTGTAAAACATAAAATATGCTTTCTTCTTTCATACATAAGCTTTATAGTTCAGAATGCCATGGATTTATTTCAATGACATATTATTAGAAATGAAGTGCTGTACCTAATTTCATGTAATTATTACAGAATATGACTTAGTCCTTATTACTTCATTAGCTCACAAACTGGCCCACACTGGCCCTGGAATAATTTGCAGTTATCAGCTAAGAAATGCTACTCTAGAGCACAGTAGCTGTTGGAGGGGAAAACAGATTTAAAAAGGTGCTTTCTAGGATCTAGTGTCTAGATAAGAAAATGGTATAATAATCTATATCAAAAATAAGTGTTTGAATAGTGGAAAAGGTGGACTACAGACAAAGAAAGGTATAATCAGAAAGCGAGGCTGATATGCCTCATGGAGTAACCTGGCATAGAGCGAGGGAGAAAGGCGAGGAATGCTCTCTTGCAAATGTCTGGTTTGAGCAATGAGTAAGAAAAATTACACACCAACCAAGAACTAGATTACTCTAAATGCTTGCCTATACACAAGTGCACACACATAACCATATGCAAATTGGGCTGTGTTTCTGTCTAATCATGCTATTGTCGCACACATCCCTCTCTCAGTGGCTGACTGTGCACAGCATTTCCACAATGAGAGAATTAGATGTTGACAAATGGTGGGGCTGACACCGTGCACTAACACTGTAATTCCAGGAATGTTCCGACACAAACAAACTGTACCACCATTTCGGCATGAAGGGAAGGCTGCTAACGTGGACACTGGAGATAAGAATTGATTTTGCAATAGAAATTATTTGTGTTTCTTATCGCTAGACAAAACATTTCAGCACCCAGAGTCCCCTCCTATAGTGCTAATTAGTAACATAAATCTCACCGAGAGCAATGTCAAAAGACTTTATTGTTTGTCACTAAATGTGATAATTGAATTTCTGACAGTCTCTCCTTTAAAAATGCAAAATCTTTAATAAGCCACAGTTTAAAGTGGAGATACCAATTTCCACATATCATCACCAAGACTCACAGGCAGAAAAACATAAAATGCATTTAAAGTAGAGGGTAAAAACAAATTTATTCAGAGAATGATCAGTGGCGATGAAAGGATTCTCATACATGTTAGAATAATTACAAAACCTTCATTTGTCAAATGAATATTTCACATTGCAAATTTTAGAATGTGTCTGCCTTCTGAGTAACACTAAAACAAATAGACATTGTTTAGAATATTGTGTAAGTGTCCCTACTGGGATGTGTAATTACAGGCTGCTATTCGGTAAAATTTTGATGAAATCTTTAACACATTTTTATATAGTAAGGCATCTATATCTATAGCATTGTAAAAACATATTTATAAATACTAACCTGTGTCTAACCCTCAAGACACTGAGTTGATACTTTCTTTGTGTGGGAGCGTGTGTGACTGTGTCTTTAGGAAGGTGTGTTATGTATTATGTTTTGGTGTATGTGTGTATGTGTGTGTATAGGGGTATGTATTGGTATGTGTGAGTATACATGTCCACGTTCTTGTGTATATCCTTTATGACCCTATTGTTTTTAATAGAAATAATTTACCTAATCTCTTAAATAATAAAAAACTACATTTCAGCCTATGCCACATTAATTGCTGGAATCTTAAAATAGTGATGCCCAGCACATGGCGAATCGTTGCTTTTTTTTTTTTTTTTGCTCCTGGTTGGGTGTCAAGTCTAAATCCATGACCTTTTTGTCACCTTGCAGCTTCTGTCTATGTCATGCTAGCAGAACATTTATTAATTGAGCATAACCCTTAAAATTACATGAGAAGGGACAAGAAACCTTCTGAGATACCAAAACTCCCTTAGTGTTTCTCCTACAGAAGCAACTTCCGAAAAAAAAAGTCAAATACAGAAAATCAGTAGTAAAATGGTCTGCCACCTTCCCAAACACGTGGATTGAATACAAATGTTATTTCTGACTGCAGATGAAGGCCCATCAGCCTCCTCTCCTGATGACCAGGAAATGTCCAGCTGAGGAGCTCACAGAGTGTCAAATATCCATCCACAGCACAGCACGGTAGAGTGTGCCCACTGTCCCCTCTATCCGAACAGCATGACTATTTGATTATAAGACCAACCAACTGAACAGCCATCCAAACAATTGTGACTGATCGACTGTGACAACCAATCGGCCTGAAAGACCTGACGTCTAAGCATCATCAGAGTCAGTAAAATAATAAGCACAGATGCACCAGATGTTTTATAAAACAAAACAATACCGATACATTCCTTCCTACCAGTATATGAAGGGAGAGCAAAGGCTACCAACAATATCCACGAAAATATCTCGAAAAGAGAACCTGGTCTATAAACACTGCACTGTGATCTATCAGACACATCACCAACTTTTCAACAACAGTATGGCAATTCATTATGTGCAGATTTAAAAAAAAAACAAACTCACACGTGGAGTATTTCATTCCGGCTTTTCCGAATCTAATCACAGACTACATATTTCATAAATAACATGGAGATGACACACAAAATATGTATACCTTTTATCATGACTATATAGAAATATGTAATTTAAAGTGTTGCTTGCAAAGAGGGAAAGTTAGTATAAAATGTCACAAGTGTCAAGGTAAAACTATCTCATCCGTTAAATCTATTCTAATAACCACATTAGCTGTGTCGGAATAATTGGCTTTGAGATTTTGTTTAAATTATACATTTATTTTTTTATTGGATATTTTATTTATTTACATTTCAACTGTTATCCCCCTTTTCCAGTTTCCTTAAACCAGTGGTGCTTCCCTCATTCCCAGACAATCTTCTGCAGACTGTCAGTATGCACACATATTGAATGGGGTTGCTGCAGACTAGGTAGTCTCTTTTTTATTTCAAAACACTATTGGATAGGACTAAACCACAGCATTGCTGCTTTGCAAGACACTTCCTGTGCTGACTGTAAGCCAAAGTCATCACTGGGAGCCCGCAAATGAACATCTTGGGGAAGAGGAGTATTTACTCGACAGCTATGTATTGAGTACCTTCTGAGTGCCAGGAGAGTTGGATTCCTTCTTTGCCCTTAATGAGCTCACAAGGCCCAATGAAAACCCCAGTACAAAACTGCAGAACAGCTAGACCAATCACAGAGGTGAGCCTGGCTCAAAGACAAGGAAAGGCCTCATAGAACTTTATATGGATGTTCTTAACTAAGTGCTCAGGATGTGGGAGAGAAAAATGCTTGGGACAGTGGTGGACTGTGAGGGAAGATTTACATTACCTGTTGCCCATAGAGCACTACAGACACTTCAGAAACCCCAGGATCACCTCCCTGAAATCTATCAGACATATCTAACCTGTTTGTGTTTCATATAAAATGCATCATTAGTAAATAACAAGAATTAATCACCAAAGGTTGACCTTCTGATGATGGAATCTGTAAACTTTACCTAAGAAAAATACATACAGCTACACTTCATTTATTCAGCTACTTTAAATATTTGGAAACATCTAAGAACTTCAAAAGTAGCAAAATGGTTCATTAAGCAGATACAATAAATGTGTCAGCACCTGCTCCCTAAAAGTTTGCACTGTAAAGTCTAAGAGGGTTCCAGACTCACTCAGTGTCTATGTAGGTTTGCTTTAGAAGTTACTCTAACAGGCAAAGTAAAAGTAGAAATCAAGGGAAGATTGGACAGAGACATGTGGGCAGTCAGTAACAAATCACAGTTGACAGAAAAGCAGAGGTGGAAAGAAACAGAAGAAATAAATGGAAACATGAAATGTATGTCTGAAGCCATTCAAAGCAGAGCTGGCTTTATAGATGATCAACCATGGCAGTTTCCCTCCTTGCCTTTCCATTCCTAGCCCACCTGGGAGCTGCCTGCCAGAGTTCTTTTAATAATAGCACCAGCATATTAGGACTTGTAACAATAATTTTCACACAAAAGAACACATTAATGATGCACTAAGGGGAGATGAATTTAAGGGACACCCTAAATTGTGTGTTCCATTTCAGTGTTCTTAATTACTCTTTAAAGACGTTTCTGCTTTGCAGTTTTTACTGGTTTTTGCTAACTGCATAAATGTAGGATACTTTTGAGCATAACTGCAAAAAGAAGCACTTTGAAAACATGACATGTTCGTATTATGATTATAATAGCAATTAAAATACTGTTGAGAACCACACTGCAGTAACTGTATATAGCAAGCTCAAAATTACAGTGGCAGTCACACTTTGGATAAGAATATCTGTGTGTGTGTGTCTGTGTGTGTATATGTGTGGTGTGCATATGTGTACATGCTCATGAATGAATACATGTATGGAGTGCATACACATGTGGAATCCAAAGCTCAATTTTGGGTCTCTTCTGCTATTCTCTACTTTATATTTTGAAACAGAGTCTCTCTCTCTGAACCTATAAATCATGGAATAAGCTAAGCTGTCTGGCCAGTGAATTTTAAGGATCCTCCTGTTTCAATTTCCCCAGCACGGGGATTATAGGCTCATATCACCATGCCAGGCTTTTATATGCTTCTTGGGAATACAAACTCATTTCCTTATGATTTTGCCACAAGCATTTTATCCACTGAGCCCTCTCCCCAGCCCATATATATATATGGAGCCATATATATATATATATATATATATATGGAGAGAGAGAGAGAGAGAGAGTGAGTACAATTCATAATCGCATTTGCAGATTTCCCTGGAACAAGGCTCATGCATTTGACATGTTTAGATGGTGACTCCCTCTATTCTCTTTGACTGTGGCATGAACATTTTCAATGTTTTCTTGATAGCATAAATAGTTTTAGGATTATTGACAGGTTGGCAAAGAGAAAACTGTCAATTTTCCTCACCCTATTTCCTAATTTCTCATGCCAAAATCCAGCATAAACCCAGATTTCCTACTGAGGGGCTTCCGGGAACTGTGAGCAAATGGACTCCCGTGGTTGCCACCACTGTGGAAACAGACTGGAAACACGGTGTAGTTGTATCATCTCATTCTACTTCTTCATGGAAGCCAAAAAAAAAAAAAATCCATCAAAGTGAAATGAAAAATTGAGCACTGTTATCCTACATCCCACTGACTTGTGATGTCTATAGATCTAACTTGAAAAAGATGCCATTCATCAGCTGCAGACTAATAGTACTTATGCTTCAGATTTAATAGGCATCATAGGTGAAATCCATGTGGAAGGAAAGCTGAACTCGGGGATCCTCAGCCCTCTCTGCCTGTCTATCTTAACATCGGAGCACTAAAAGATACCTCAGTAGGTTTAATTCCCATCAACTTATAACCATTGTGATTATCATGTTGCTAGTTCCATAGCTCTCAGATAGCTGACTCGCCCAGTTGTCTATCTGATGTAAGACGGCTGATGACAAACATATACATCAACATGACTACTATGTCATAAGACAAATACTCTTTGTTCTTCTTGAGGGGTGCCATTTGTATGGTCCCCAACAGTTGGCCAAAGCCAAAACTGTAAAATTAATACATTAAATATAAATGGTCATCATTGTAAACAAAATGTTGTATGTTTATACAACAGAAAATTATTTGACAACGAAAAGGAATGAACTCTTAGTATACTTTACAATAACCATCATTATTGAAATCATAACACTAGGGGGAAAGCCCGAAGGCTATATTTACTTACATGAATTCTATCTATAGAAAAATGCCTGAGTAGCAAATCAATAGAGACATTTAAGATTAGTGGCTAAAGCAGTCGGGGTGGGCAAGTGGAGACTGGTAAGTACAGGGCATCGTTTTAGGATGATAGGAATGTTTGACAGTAGTGAGGATGACTGCAGATACAAGCCACCAAAGGGCAAATTTTATTATATGTGACTCCTATCTTAATAAAGCCACCATTAAAAAATAAATAGAAAGGCTCACTATCTGATAAAAGTCACTCAGGGTAGAAGCCTTCAATATAAGAGGACTAAATTTTCAGTCACATTTTATTGGCCCTTTGAATTTTATCAGAGTCTGCTCATCTTTATATCCTAGGATCTATTAAGCCTGTAAAAGTGTTTCTCTTCTATTGCTTAATTTCAGAAACATTATCTCCTCTTGAGGAAGAGGAGTAGCTCTGCTGTGGGGCTAAACCACAATGGCTTTCTTTGTTACCAATGCCTATCCTTTATCAATCCACCAAAGGTGAGGTGCAGGCAGCTCAGGGGAAAACTTAGGTCACACAAGTGTTTTGCAATCACCAGAGAATTGGGGGTTGGTTAGTTCACCATCAACTACAGTGTTAACTCTACAAATGCTTCTTGTTCCACTAGCGGAGGCTATTCATGTCAGCAAACAAACAAACAAACAAAAAAATGACTTGAAAATGTCTACTAACCTTGTCTCTTTTAAGCCTTCTTTCTGAATGACCTCCAGAATCTGCTTTGCTGTCATCGGGGAGTTGGGGTGTTTTTCTAGTGCCTAAAAGAAATGAAAATGAGTGAGTGTGAGACTCTCAGATTAATACATGGAAGCATGCAGAACTGAAGCTAGCCTCAATCACATGGTCACCTCTGTAAGTTCTAAAGAAGAGAATTTCAGGCCAAGTCAGCCCTCACTGCACAACTCAGGAGAACAGAGGGAGAATTTCTTTTCCATTTGCATTATCAAATCAACAACTTCTGTAACATTGGGAGGTAGAGGAGACTTTTTAAAAAAAGTCACAAAAGCATACATACATGTCATAAAAAGAGAATCAAAATCCAAAGAAAACAAGCCATTCAAAGCATGTGATGTTCTGTATTTGAACAAAACTAACATTTCCTAATATCAGTTGTGCTATGATGAAAGGCATATTCAAGATGATAAAGTGTTTGTTCCATTCCTAGAGACATGGAAACACACAGCCCAAATGTAATACAAAGAACAACATGCTAGTCAGAAAACACCCATATGAGATTTAGTTTGGCAAACCTTCGTAGGATGTTAAAGAGGAAAATATAAAAACCTAACGTTAAGAGAAGCAGAGGTTCCAATGCCCCTTCTTGCCATGGGATACCCTGGTTCAGCTCAGTTTCCTTGTCTGTCATTTTTTTCAATTAATGTCAAGTGAGCCTCTCCCTCCTTCCATCAAACCCCCTTGGCCTTAGGAACTCAGTGCCATCTCCTTTCCTCTTCCTCTGCCATACTCTAACTTTGGGGAGATGCCTGTTTTAAGCAAGAAGGCAGAAAACACATGAGGTCCCTGATTAGTTCGTGGGCACCAGTGTGCTAAGCAACTTCTTCTATTTATCTGGGACTTTGGGTCCATGCAGGGGAGACTGTGATATAGCAGAATGAATGCTGCTCACTCCTCAGCAACCACAGGGACCATATTTGGAAATGTATAACCTTACAATGACCTTGTCTCCAAGAGAAGATGACAGCCATTTAAAGCTCCTCCAGTGGAGCTTCATGCATAAGCCATGGCCCCATGCAGCTTAATGATACTAAAGTTCTCTCATTTCTTATTATTTAATAGATGGAGCATGGTTACTAAAAATAAGAGGGCACACTAACAGCCTTCCTAATCTTTTCAAGATAGGTCTGTGATTTCTTCTCCTATCAATGACCAGATTTCCATTATCCCACTAGCAAAGACTGATCAGTGCATGGTAAACAGGTAGTCCTTCTTCACACTCAAGCTTCTCCCCAGTCTGCTATTTGCAGTTCTCAAATTTCCCATCATCCATCTCTTGATCACGTTGCTAACAGCTGACAAGCCACTGAAATGATAAGGAAATATTAACTATGCTTAGCAAAGGAAACCAGTATGTCAATAGGCAAGGGAAATCGACCCCATGAAGGATTGCACTGGAGAGCCAAACTGAACACAAGAAAGTGAGCCTTAGAGAAAGCTGTATAAGAGGAAGAGTAAAGTATAGAAATGTTGGGAGAAAGGGCAATAAGAAAACTACACGACATAGCTAGAAGGGGGGCTTGATCATACAGAAAGGGGAGAGAGTAAATAGAGACAAAAAAGAAAAACAAAAATAGTAATTATAAGCAGAACAGTGTGCAACTATCAATTACTGAAAGGACAAGCTGAGGTCATAGGAATTATGCAGATGGTGGAATCATCCCACATATGTGATGTTACAGTAGATATGAGTAGATAAACAGTAGTCACACATTTGAAAGAAAACAGGGAAGACAGAATGGAGAGAAAGGAGGAAAGACAGCAAGGCAGGAGGGAGGAAAACTGAGTTGAACTGGCACCACCTAAAGGCAAGCTCATTCAGTCTGGTAAAGGACTGAAGTAGAAGCTATCCCGTCCTAGACAATGTTTTAACAGAAATGTGGGTGCATTTGTAAGTGTGGTTTTCTCACTGTGGAAGATTCACTGTCTTCCTGAATATAGGACCCTCCACAAACCTGGGCAGCTCCTCCAAGCAATTGAGAAAAATTGGATAGCCCCATTCACTTCTCTATGATATCACATCCTACTCTACAAAGGAAGTAAAAATGACAAGAATTACACCAGGAATTTGAGGAACAGGAAGGAGATGAAACCACAGAGAATATCAGAAGCCACTCTCCATTCCTGAAAGAGGAGAAAGGAAAGTACAAGGCTCCTGGGTGTGAACAAGTTTTACTGAATATTAGCACAATATAGGAAGAAATTCCCATCACAGAACTCAACACTGGAATCATCTAAATGATGTATCACATGACAGAGACACAATCAGACTCACAGGCAATATGGCTGTCCATTAGAGTTGGGGAAGCCTTACACAGAGTACAAGTACATTGCAAGATCTCAGGTCCACACAGTGAACTGAATAAGCATTCCATTACCCCACGAGCACTTAACATTGGGGTACTCTTTGTCTTCTTATTAATTAAAAAAAAATGCACATTACTTTCTAATTTCCTTTTAAAATTATTTTGATTAATTCTTTGAAATTTCCATACAGAACATTTTGATCATATTAGACCCCAACTCCTCCACTTAAACCCTCCCAGATACACTCTCCATCTCCTATCTCCAATCTTCTTTCCTTATTGTTCTAATAACTTATCTACTCCAATTTGTGGTGTTTATATAGTCAGAGGTATGGGAGTGTCCAGTGGAGGATAATGGAGAATAAATGACTGGGAGGTGCTCAGCTACAAGAAGAACATTTTTATCACAACCACTCCCTAAAGGTCAGTGACCATCTTTGAAGATGGACAGAACTGTAAAACATCCATGGTAGGAGAGGGCTGGAGCAAACCAGTGTCTTCTGCACATGACAGTATCACCACACTCGAGACTACACAGCAGTTGTTGTTGACTGTGCAAGACCAGCACATGATCAAGCCAATATACATTTTAATATGGAGAGGATATTGATTTTTTTATATCCAAGAGAAATTCCAACTTAACCTCTTCCACCATTTATTATTGGCCATGCCTGTTTCTCCAACTTGATCAGTTTTATAACACATATGGTTATAGTGAGACATCCTCTACCATAGCATGTGGGACAGTATATTTCCAAAATAGACATCCTGTACAACACGCACATACACACACACACACACACACACACACACCCACACACATACACACACATACACAAACACACATACACACACACACACACACACACACACACACACACACACACACTTGATAGGCTGGACAGGAGCAATCAGAGCCTCATGCTCATTCCTAGATTTTGGAATCCTGAAGGCCTACACCTGGAAGCAACTGCTCTGGGGCTTGTCCAGGGTTGCTGCTGATTCCAGTAACTTGTGAATTGCTGGAAGAGCTGTAACACTTCAAGAACACTAGAAGCGTCTGATTCCCTGCTAAGCGCCCAATGGCTCACTTCTTTAGGGGAAACTGAGACTCAAATTGAAATGTGATTAAATCCTGAAAAAAATTAAGGCCCGGTATTTCATTTGGTATTTACTTTAAAACCATTAATAACCTTTCTATTGATTTATTTTTCAGCTACAAATATAAGTAACTCTTCTAAACTATTTTCCCATTTTATTGTTAATACTGCATAAGCCACTGAATTGTGTTAATTATTGTCAATATGAACAGATTACTGAACTCCTAGTAGCTCTAACAGTATAACAGAAATGGATTGGTTACTTTGTGTTTTATAAGTAATATTTAATTGTTCTCCTTTTGAATGTTTCTGTTTTATTTCTCTTTCCAACTCTGCTTACCCTGGCTAGAAAGTGAATCTTTATAATCCATTCCAAAACAACATGTCCAGAAAGTTTGAATTGCTTTATCATTTATTTCCTCTTGATATTACTACATTTTGCTTGGGAAACCTGTACCCAAAATTATTAGAATCAGCCCTACAGGAAAGGATGGAAACAATTGGCCAGATGCCCCATCTCCTCTGCAGGAATCAGACTGTGTCTCAGTGGTAGATCTTTAGATCAGTATCCTTCTAATTCTCTGTGAAGTACATGTTGGGCCCATATTGAAGCTGTATTTGCAATTCCAGTTTGCTTAGTTAACGTGCCTCTCTCAAGCCTTTTTACTCCTCAGCCACTTCTTTCCACATTGCTAAACACGAAAGTTTCCAAATATGGCAGGGCTTTTCAGAAAAAGTGACTCTCCTTGACCTCCATGACCAGAAATATGGGATATATATACACATACGCACACACACACTCACACACACACACACACACACACACACACACACACACACACATCATCCATCTGCTTTCTAACGATATTTTCTCTTTTTCACCAGAAGTGAACAAATTCACAGAACTGGCAATTATGCCATTGGACTTCCCCTAAGCTCATCCAACTCCAAGGCAAGACAATCTCAACCGAGCACTGACCTCTCTAGACCACATGATCCAGTAGAAATGGACGTCCAAGAAAGGGGCACCTCTATATTGAAGGAGCAGGAGGGTGACATCCATTTAAGGCATGAGCTACATGAAAACTGTTGCGGTGCTTAATTACTTTTCTGATGCTGGATCCCAAGTCAGTCATTTAAAGGTTTCCTCCAGAATTATTTAGTGCCTCTCAAATAGAAAACTCATTCTAAGTGTATCTAAGATAAACACATTAGACGAATGTCCACTTGAAGGTTAACATCGTGGCCCTTTGATCCCTACATAAAGTATTCTGAGAGCCATTATTTCCTTGACTGAAAAGAAAGAAAAGCTTCACAATTTAAAAATCATTTCAGAGCTGACTTTTGTGTGAGTCTAAATGGGTATTAGTGGCCAAGCTTCCTTACTGTTACTAACATTCAGGCATCTTACTCGACTCCAAACTAGAAGCTCATTACAGGGATTAGATGTCAGAGGTCTCACATCCTGGATAAAGGACTACAGAATTGGAGCTACAGATTGCTTTCACATAGCATATACTACTTAATTCACTTGTACATGGCATATTATCTTATCTGATTTTTTAAAAATAACTGTGAGATATACAGAAGACATTATATATACATATATGTATATATATGCATATTTATACAAATCTTCTTTGAAATGATGAATTAACAGGCCCATACAATTATCATTTGGATGAACAGAGCATGCACAGTAACAGTAATAGCAAAAATGACTGATTTAGTCAAGGTACCTAAACGTACCAAAGGACACCTGTGCGCTAGATTCTCAAGGAATCCTTCATTCTGTAACAACAGACCCCAGAAATCTTACAGTCTTCCCCTATTTATGCCACTTCAAAGCTCAGAGGTACCAATGATTTTGGTTTAACTAGGATTTAGATCCCTGGCACTATTTATATGAGAAAATAAATCATATCAAACACCACAGCACTCTGCCAAATGCCTGATATTCACAGTTAAACTAAGTTGTTCTCAACTCCTTGCATATCTGGTCCCTAATTAAGGCTTTAAAGATGATGCTTACAATTTTCTGTCCTATTTGAATGTGTTTTATGGGAAAATTACATGCTGGAGCAGAATTCATGAGGGTGTGACTTTAAAAACACGGGAGATAAAATGATAACATCCCTGAGAATCAACCCTATTACCCCAAAGCAGCATGAAGATAATATACCTCAATATCCCACAGAGGGGAAGGGGCTGGCCAAAGCCTCCAGCTGTGGGTGTCTACTCTTTCTACCCAGTTAAGAGTCCCACAAGCACATAGCATTTTCCAAACCCAAAGCATTACAACTGAGATATTAAATACAGCATCTAACTCTCAGGCTTTCTCCAGAAATCTCACACTTAACATCCACCATTTCCTTGAACTCTAGGATAATGGTTTAAGCAGTATGCTTCCACATTATAATCTGCCAAGCCTGTCATTAATTGGTGTACCTGCTTAATGATATTCTTTTCAATATTGTGAAAGCCTCATGAAGTCAGGGACCTTGGTCCTCATTCACATCTACATTCCTAGACTGCAGCCGTGCTAAATAGGTTTTAAAAAATCAAGACCAAGGTAATTTGGAGAGGGGGTATGATTAATTCTGTATTTAGAATGTTTTATAGAATAACGATTTTAGGTTATGAGTTTCAGAGTCAGATAAGCCAGGAGCCCCCAAGACACTGTCTGATGTTAGATAATGTGTTTAACCCCCTGAGTCTCAGTTTCCTCACTTCATCATTCATAAATGTGTCCCGAGGACTCAATGAGAAAATGAATGGGAAGCACTTATTATCCCAATGAGCCAAATGACTTCCTACAGCAATGACAGCTAATAAGCTAATAGCATTGAGGGCGGAGCACTTTGTATCTAGCCTTGAAACACAAATCTAGTTAATATCTTCCCACCACTATAAAAGGGGAAGCTTTAAGACAATAATGGTCAGTAGGTATTATCATGCTACCCAAATATTACCAGTCCTCATTCTCTGAACCTACACTGTATAGTTCCTCCTGTCAGCCTGGTAGGTGTGATGTTTCCATTATACAGAAACAGAATGAGAAGGGAAAGACATCTCAGAGATACATACACCCCAAAAAGTAAAAGTGATTATCATCGCTTAAGTGTTATAATATATTTCATATATATCACATAACATATGTATGTATATAATCTACATGAAAAAATAAATCTTCCATAAGGAAGGAATTCCCTGCGACAGAACTCTGTAGTCAGTCTACCTCACACAGAATCTACTGCTTGCTAAAACATCTTTTTCTGTGCATCCAGGAAAATTTGTGCTTTCCTCTTACTTCCAAATAGTCAAATGAATAGTTACATTTGAATATACAAGGATTATGTCATATGAAATTAAAATCTATGTCTCAACAGGTAAGGTAAAAGCAAACTGTGGGGCTAGAGAAATGGCTCATTGGTCAAGTATATTTGCTGTTCTTCCCGAGGGTGAAAGTTTGGTTCCCACCATCCACCTTGCAATTGCTTAGATCTGTAAATCCGAGGGATCTTGACGACCTCTTCTGGCACCTGTGGGTATCTATACACATATATGTATACACACAAGATATTTAAAATCAAATGAATAAACTATGTTGAATAAATTTACAAATAACTCCGATTAATTATATAGTCACACAATATGCTATTGTGAGTTTTTAACATGACTGGGGGCAAATCTCCATTAGTTTTTAAGTTATATTCCCTCATCAAATACAAATAAAAAATTTTCAGTTTCAACCATACAAATCACCCTTCACTGTACAGTCTTCAGTTTTCCAACATCACAAAAATGCACATCTTTAAGAATGATACTCATTAAAATATATCAGCTAAATCCTATGAGAAATAGATTGTTTCTTTTAATAAGTACATTAATGGAGGGAAATTGTCAATTGCCGTCTGTCTCTTATAGGCACATGACAACAAGCTAATATAACACTGGCTCTTGCTAGCAGCCACATTATAAAGGCACTCGGTGAAAATTTCCAGGTCTTTTGACACATCCAAAATTCTAATGCTACAATCAGAGATCTGAGGTATGTTTTCCAAAACTGACACGTGTGCGTGTTATATGTGTATATAAATATATGCATTCACACATACACATCTTTTTCCACCCTACTTATGTTTAAATCCATTTGTGTAGCCTCATCAAATCTTACCAGTCACAAATATTTCTTTCCAGTATAATTGCTTAATACACCCAGAAATCTCCTCCATCAGATTTTCCACAGAGCCCAGAAGAAAAATCTATAAAAAAACAGCTAGTGATCCTGGGTAATTTTATCCATTTAACTGCAGTCTATTGGTTTATGCTTATAAAGTTCATCTGCAGTCATTCTGCGGTCCAGCTGTTCCGTTCCCTTTTTGTTCTGACAGACCCACATGCTTGGCAAGTGTGATCTTGATTCGTGTCTCCACAGTCTTCACAACACACTCAAATTGGGTGATAGGAAACAAAGTCTGCGGCTGCCAGTGGGGACCAGTTCCAAACTGATCGTGAATAGTCAATCAATATTCTTGGCTATAGATGTTCAATCTGCTACAAAGTCATTTAATTACACTATCAGCCAGTTCATAATTGTACATCACTTCTAAAAGAGTTTCACAATAGAATCAAGTCAAATGAGTGGCAGAAATTTAGCTCTAACAGGCATATCTTCCTGATGTGTAAGTCTAATAATCCTATCAAAAGTAAATTAATTTAGTTTGACATGAATTAGCTGAAAGAATCCACCATGCCTTCCAGGGATCTTACTTCCATTTGTAAATGCTTACAGCCATCTGTTTCCTAATTTCTAGAATTTTACCTAGAGTTCAAATAAGGCTCAAATAAGTTCTGATTTCAAAGGTTTGTCCCTCTTACCTTCTTAAAAACAATACCAGAGGTCTGGAAAGTTGGCTTAGTGGGTAAAGCACTTGTTACACAAACCCAAGGACTTCAGTTCAAATCCCCATGTTTCTGGACATAATAATACATGTCTGTCCTCCCAGTGTTCCTAAAGAAAGATAGGAAGCTGAGACAGCAGAATCTGCAGAAGCTTAAGGAAACTCTAGTTTGTATATGACAGTGAACAATTAAGAGATCATGTCTTAAGTGAGGTGGAAGGCAAGGACCAATACCTGGGGTAGTCCTCTGATTTCCATAAGTATACATGGGAACATGTGATTCTGCACTCACTCCTATAAGCATGTACATACATGTACTCATGTATGTCATATATATCCATATATATCATACATATAACACAAAGACAAACAGAAAGACAGACAGATACATGTCTTTTATAATCTAATAGCAGACACTGACAATCAGTTACTCTCTATCACATCTTATGTTACCATGCATATAAGCACAGGTCCTCGTAAAAACAACTCCATCACATGGGGACCATTATCAACCTCAGCTTTTTCATGGCATGTGAAAATACTGGATGTTTTCATTGGTAAGTGACTCACTGAGGACCTGAGATTGATCTCCAGTAGCATTTCATTTGGAGTATGGTTGTATGCACTTAGAATCCCAGTACAGAGTCAAAGACATGGAGATCCCTGGGGCTTGCTGGCTATACAGTCTTGCCAAATCAGTGAGCTCCAGTTTCAGGGAGAGACCCTGCCTCAGAAACTAATCTCTGTTCTCAAATGTATTAGCAGACATTTTCCCAAGGCCTGTCATTAAGCTCCTACATCTCTGTTTCTTATTCATTCTGCAGTTGGGGTCACATCTCTCAACATCACTTTCCTTTCTACAGATCTTGAAAGAATCCTTACCGATTCAAAAACATGAACATACTATAAAATGTGTCCAACACAGAAATACTGTCAGATGATGGGAGTTTCTCTAGCTAGGCCAGAGCCTTTTCCTAATATCAAGACCATTCTAAATTGTAGAGTTAGGGAAATAAAACTATCAGAGTGAGAGAATAAGTCTATCAGATTAACTAAATGTGTTTTAACTAAATGTCTAAAGTATAAGAATTGTCTCATAACAAAATATTCAGAGTCTTGGATAGAAATGGTATCTTCCTTGAGTATTTCATAAATCAAGCACAGTGTATAAGAAGACATGTGACGAGTTCTCTCATAACATTCAATATAATCACTGGAAATAATCCAGGTAGATTGTCCCCAGATCTAATATGATTGAATGATAACTATATCCCCTAATAACAGTTTACTTATATTCCTAACTGTATTCCTAACTTACATTCCTAACTATAATTCTAAAACCCAGATATACAGATGGCAGGCTTAGGTGTTTATCAACTATGTTTGTCTACATGGAGATGCAACCCTGTGCTTGTGGAGATAGAACACAGTGGAATCCATATTCAAAGGCATCCCTTGAAAGAAATAGGCAGAGGCTGCAATTTCTGGGGATGTGGGGAATCATTAAAAGGTACTAGTGTTAACAGTTGTAGTTAATAGTTATCTGGGGAAATGGAACCTCAATGAAGAATTGTCCCATTCAGACTGGACAATGGCCATATCTCAGATTGGTCAATGGCCATATCTAGGAGAGATTGTCTAGGCTGGTGATGTGGAAATGTCCAAACCACTATGGTTGGCCCTATCTCCTGACAGGTATGTCTGGTCTATAAGCTAGCTCAGAATGACCCAGTAAGCAAGCAGCATTTTGTTCTATGGCTTCTTCTTCAAGGTCCTGCCCTGCATCCCTCAACACTGGACTGGGACCTGGGAGTGTAAACTGAAGTAAGCCCTTCTCTCCACTAAGTTGCTTTTGATAAGACTGTTTTATCATAGTAACAGAAAAGCAAATTGAATATTACATCAAAAACTAAAGAAGTGAGTAACTAAGGGAGCCAACTGATGTTGACCTCTGGACTCAACACAAATAAGTGTTCAGACAAACATCCAAATATATATAGAGAGTGTTCACATGCACATACCCATAAATTAAGTGTATATTCATGCTACATGAAAATATCCAGCATTGACTAATATTACCAAGGAAAGCAGACAAAAGAAGCTGAAAGCAGAGATGTATGGTCTTCTCTGACTTCATTTTAAGTGAATGGGTGTAATTGCACATTACATGCAATGCCTGAGGAAGCCCAAAGCCATTGGATCTCCTGGAACTGGAATTCCAGAGAGTTGTAGGCCACTGTACTGAGACTTGACCCAGATCTGCTAGAAGAGTAGCCAATATTCTTAACCATTGAATAATTTCTCCAGTACTATGCCTTTTGGGTTTAAAACTCTAAATGGTTTTTAAAATCTTTAATTTATACACCACTCTGGAAATCAATCTGGAGGTTCCTCAGAAAATTGGAAATAGACATACCTGAAGACCCAGCAATACCACTCCTGGGAATAGACCCAAAAGATGCTGCACCATGCCACAGGGCATATGTTCCACTATGTTCATAGTGGTCTTGTAATAGCCAAAAGCTGAAAACAACCCAGACGGCCCAAGACAGAAGAATGAATACAGAAAATGTGGTCCATTTACACAATGGAACACTATTCAGCTATTAGGAATGTGGACATCCTGAGTTTTGCAGGCAAATGGATGGAGCTAGAAAATATCATCCTGAGAGAAGTAACTCAGACCCAAAAGGACATGCATGGTATGTACTCACTAATAAGTGGATGTTACAAAAAACAAGTACAGAGTACCCAAGATACAGTCCACAGAACTCAAAAAAGTCAACAAGCTGAAGGGCCCAAGTGAGGACGCCTCAGTCTGCTTGGCAGGGAGAAGAAAGCAACCACAAGGGGTTAGGGAAAGACCTGGGAGGGAAAATGGGCAAGGGGGGTTGGGGAGAAGAGAAGAACATGATGTGGTATTGGGCGGGGAAATGTCCAAAGTTCTGGGGGCCAGCAGAAAGAATGTAAACAGGCAATCTCAGAAGGTAGGAGGTTGGGGGGGGAACCCTCCAGAATGTATCAAAGACCTGGGAGGTGAGAGACTCTCAGAAATCTATAAGAGGGACCTTAGTCACTTAGTCCTACAGTGGGGAGAGGGATCTTATAGAGCCCACCTCCAACAGAAAGTCAGGGCATCAAGTGAGGGATGGGTTGCCATTCCACAGTCAAAACTCTAACCCATAATTGTTCCTGTCTCAGAGAACTGCAGGGATGGGAATGGAGAGGAACCTGAGGAAAGAAGGTCCAATGAGAGGCCCAAAGTGGGATCCAGCTCAAGGGGAGGCCCCAAGCCTCACTATTACTGAGGCTATGGAGCACTCACAAAAAGGGACCTATCATGACTGTCCTTCGAAAGACCCAACAAGCAGCTGAAAGAGTCAGATGCAGATATTTGCACCCAATCAATGGACAGAAGCTGCTGACCCCTGTGGCTGAATTTGGGGAAAGCTGGAAGAAGCTGAGGAGGAGAGCAATCCTATAGGAGGACGAGCAGTCTCAATTAATCTGGACCCCTGAGATCTCTCAAACACTGCACCACCAACCAGGCAGCATACACCAGCTGATATGAGGCCCCCAACACATATACAGCAGAGGACTTCCAGGTCTGGGTTGAGTCAGAGAAGATGCACCTAACTCTCAAGAGGCTGGAAGCACCAGGGAGTTTAAGTCAGGTGGGGTGGGGGTTGGGGACGTCCTCAACAGAAGGGCAGGGAGGAGATATAGGATGTGGAACAGTTGGAGGGTGGACTGAGAGGGGAATAAAATCTGGAGTTTGAAAGAAAGAAGGAAGGAAAGAACAAAGGAAAGGAAGGAAGGCAAAAAGGAAGGAAGAAAGGAAGGAAGGAAGGAAGGGAGGGAGGAAGGAAGGAAGGGAGGGAGGAAGGAAGGAAGGGAGGGAGGAAGGAAAGAAGGAAGGGAGGAAGGAAGGAAGGGAGGGAGGAAGGAAGGAAGGAAGGAAGGGAGGGAGGAAGGATAAAAAACCTAACAATTTAAATTAAGTTTATCATATCAATCATATACCATGCTAATTATGCATATGTTGTATTTATTTTATGATGACTAATAACTAATTTGACCTCAGTTGCAAACATAAGCAGACATGAATACTCTGAAACTGAAACAGTCATATGCCATATTTTATAATATATAGCAGCAAAGAGGAAATAGAGGTGAACTGATTTCCTCTGAAGCAAACATCAATCATCATTCAGCCTACATCAAGAAAACTTCTTAGCAATATTCCTGAGCACTGGTCTGAAATGACACAGCATTTAGATTTATCTGCCAGAAAGAATTAGCTGTAAAATGTATCTTTAGATAATTAAATACAATGACTGTTACATGGAATTATGTGATTCTGCCCACTTACATGTTGACAGAGGACAAAGACAATAGTCCTTATGATGTCATAGTTCACAGTGAGCTTTTATCCCAAAAACTGCATTCCCACCACCCGCAAGCAATTCGCCAACAATTTTTTTTTTTTTTTTTTTTTTTTTTTTTTTTGGTTTTTCAAAACAGGGTTTCTCTGTGTAGCCCTGGCTGTCCTGGAACTCACTCTGTAGACCCGGCTGGCCTTCAACTCAGAAATCTGCCTGTCTCTGCCGCCCAAGGGCTGGGATTAATGCATGTGCCACCACTGCCAAGCTCACCAACAAATATTTACCAAGCATATCCATACACCATAATAGAATAAGATAAAGCATTATTGTCTGTACAGACACTTGACTCCAGCCTAACAAGAGTCAGGAAAGGAAGGGATTGTCAAAGGAAAGGCGCAAAGCTGTCTGTCTTTCAACTTCATTCAAATGTGCTCTCATGTCTGTAGAAATGGTGTCTGCCTAGTCTGTTTCCAGACATGCTTGTATGCTGAAGAGATGAGTAATGGTGGACTAGAGAGATGGCTAGAGTTGGGTACCAGAGAAGGGCCAATCATTGACCTTCTCCATGGTATTATTTGAGTATTAATTCAAATAATGATGTCATAGGATAGGAAATGGGATCATTGTGGTCATGTTCCTCTCTCTGAGGGCAAAGGAGGCTCAGCAGATAAGTGTACAGTGTGGTCAGCAATGGGAATTTCAGAAGACATTCTTGTATGCTACATATAAGTACCAGCTACCTCAGTGCTAGCCAAGCTTTCCAGACTGTTTTCTGGTTCAGCAGTTTAAGCTGGAAATATGAAGACTGCGTCGATCAGAGCACACAGCAGGCAGAGTTGGGTTCAATTGTTCAACCCATCAATATTTATTGATATGAAACATTGCTGGATCTCATTAATGGAACAACAAAATATCAAAACTTAACTTCACCAACACAAGATTCCTTATGAAATCAAATAGTCCTTAGTGCTTCCAAGCGTCCCTAAACTGATTTTACAAGATGAGTTCTCCTTAGCACTAGACTAAGAGCTAATTGTTCTATAAGACCTCATTCTAGCACCAGGATAGAAAGAATATTAATGTTGATGTGATCAAAATATTTATCTTCTTTAGCAGGGACTATATATAGATGAGTCACTGATAAGCCAACTCTAACTCAGTCCTTGCAGGATGTCCTCCTCATCCTATAGCTTGCCATTTGACAATACTCAATTATACACAAAGGTAAATTGTATCAGGCAGTATTCTTTTATGCTCACTCAATCAACTGGGAGCAGCAGGAGTTGGTTCCTCAAGGAACCAGTCCCCTCAGTATAAGATATCTATAGAAAAGCTCTGCCATTAATAGAAACTACCTGTTTTTCAAGCTTAGACCATAAGTACAGAATGTCAGGCATGTAGAACATATTAAATGATTATCTGTGCCCATATCTGTGCAGAGTATGTATGATGAGAAACATAAGTGGGAAGATAAAATTTGTTATGTGTCTTCCCACAGTGGGAGGTAGCCTTAAGAGTTATGATTAAATGTCTGCACTGATGTATAAAGGCCAAAACAATTATAGAAAAGAAATTTGCTTTGAAAATGAATGCCTTCTGCAGATAAAGTATGCCAGTATTTAAATTTAAAGTCAGGGGTTGTGTATAACTTCACCCCATTTAAGGAAATTCTCTGGTGTAGAGTCCTGGGGTTGGCTATGGGTCTCTTGAACAGGCTATTCACCTGAGTTAAAATGTATATGGTCAATAGGGGATCTATTAGCTAGTTGTTGCTATCTGCTGTATCTAGGGAAGAATCTCATCAGATGTCTGAGCAACAGAGAGCTCTCTGTTGACATGTGTTTCTAAAGAAGACTGATAAGGAAACAAAGCCCTTTAGTGGGAATGCTTCTTACCAGCACTGGCATAGAACAAAGGGAGTGGGTGTTGGGAAGTCTGGAGGGATGGATAGGGGAAAAGAGAAAATAGAGAGAGGGAAGGAGGGAGGGAAGGAGGGAGGGAAGGGGAGGGAGGCTTGATAGTGCTTGCTTTCCTCTTCCTTCTGGCATGAAGATCTATCTGGCTGCACCTTTTCAATGAGACACAATTTCTCTTTCTTGGAAACCTGAATACATTACAAATGTCCCTGAGCCCCTTTCTATCTCAAATATCTTGGAATTCAATTCTCGTTAACAATAATTGCTCTATTCTTGCTGGATCAAAACTGATCCTCTTCAGAAGACAGATGGGAAGGCAAGCAATTATTTTATAAGGCAAAAATATAAACATATTTATCTAAGAAGGAACACAGAAGCAGTTTCCTAGGAATAAACAGTTCTCTATTATTTTCTGGCTTAAAACATCACAGTGCAAACACTAGACAGAAATACTGAAAATTGTTTTAACATGATGCAGAAAGAAAAAAGGGAAGTTAGCCTTATGTATCTAATCTACTTCTTTAATGCACAAGTAAATGTTTACTATATCTTAGACAAAGGTAAAAGTTGGCCTGTAATAATAACTGTTATGCTACAACGTCTGTATCTCTATCATTATAGACCAGGATATGCAACAGTGAAGACCAACTCCCAACTGTCTGTGTATCTAAAGAAATATTAGTCTGGACGTATGTCTATCTCTATCAAAGACTCAGGATAACTACAAGTCGAGCTTGCCACTGGCTCCTCCAGTTAACCTAGCTAGAGCAGAAGTGGACAAATCAAACATGGCCTTAAAAGATCAAGAAAGAGGTAATAAAGCACCTTATTGTCATACCTAACTTCAAGACAGCAAAGAAGTATAACCCTACCATCTGTTACCAAGGAGGCAAAATAAAAGAGCTGTACACTGATTTGCTGACCCTTCAAAAGGTTTCATTGCCCATGCATTAAAGACTAAAGGCTATGGAAGAGGAGAAGTGCTGAATGAACAGCAGGACATGCCAGCTATCCATTGTGTAAGTGTAGAGTCTGTGTAGGATCCACAGACTCCCACGTGAAGTAAAGAACCCTTAGCTGACTCCTCAGACCTTATCACACCACTCACAGGGATGACCACGGATTCATTCCAGAGAGAAAATGGAGCCTATTCTCTGTGGTTATTTTAGCAACCTCTAATGCCCATGGCCAATTCAGGAATAAAGGGCAGCATTTTCAACAATGAATAAAAACATTTACTGTATTCAGAAAGTACCTGGAAGCTTCAGTAATACATATTTCAGTGAGTTAAGACCTAAATAGACCAGATCTGAGCTATTTTAAATTATGCTATAAATCTATACAGAGAACACTTGTAAGTAACTCTAAAGTGATTTATCTATGGGGAAAATAGAACAGAAACCATTCATGGTAAATTTTGGCTCTACATTAGGAAAAGTGGGTTTTAGTAGAAACTCACCAGAGGGAGGTTTAGTGTCTTTGCAAGAGAAGCCTCAACTCTACCATCATAAAAACAATACCAGAAACCCTAGCTGATGTCGCATATACTTTACATGTAATTTACTCCCATCCCATTTACAATAGAGTGAGCTCACCCATCATCCATGTAACAAAGAAAATGGCACCCACATGCCATTTCCTATGCATGCTTGCCATTTGCCTGTCCTTAATACCAGATACATATTTCTCTCTGGTGCACGTGATCTCTACTCTCTGTCAGATAACCATACTACCTTAATCTTAACCACTGGCCTCTCAGCCAAGTAAAGAGAACATGAAGACTTCCCTGGGATAAAGGAAAAAGTAAAGGAGAAGAAAGGGAAAGAGTGCAGATGTGCTTAGTTGAAGTACAGCTCAGTTTGAAGGACACAGGTGCAGAGAGCCTAGAACAGTCGTGTCCTTGCCAAGACACTGGGAAGATGGGACATTGGTGACATCCTCTAGCATCTATCCACTTACAACTGAGGTACACTGTTAGATTTCTCGATTATATTAAACCAATTTGAGCTAAACTTACTCCAGTTGCAAGTCAGCAAATCATGACAGAGCAATTAATTCTCAGTTTCTCTCATTTTTTTTT
>NW_022196895.1:18654846-18672474 GCF_008632895.1 Mastomys coucha | reverse complement strand
ACGAGTGATATGCCAAATGTCTCCTGGGTTTGTTCACAGGATCCAGCACTATAATACATGTAAGTTGTGTACTTCAGTTCCATGCTTTTAAACACCCAACAATAACTGTTTTTCATGAAACATCACTGTGGACTGGTGGCTCATGAGTTAGTTCAGTTTTCATCACTCTAACAAATTCTGAAAGTTACTAACTTATTAAAAGAAAAGAATAGTTATTTTGGTTCATACTTTTTAAAGGCTTCAAACTACCAATTGTTGGTCAATGGGACACTTGGGCCTATGACTATGTAGCCTGTCATGGTAGGCATGGCAGAAGATTCTATTAAACTGATGGGAAGAAAGGAAATGGGAACAGAACCTGAGCTCCATAGTCCTGTTTGAGGGTATGCCTTTCCATAGACTAAGGACTCCCATTAGGCCCCACTTCGTAAAAACCCTATCATTCCCTGGTAGTACCACAGGTTAGGGGATACGCTTCCAATACATGGTCCACTAGAGTATGTTCTGTGTCAAACAACAGTACTGCAGTGTAGTGACAGTAATATTTTGCAGTAATTGAGAAAATAAGAAATTGCTTTCAATCTGAATGATAGAATCTCAAGAAAAAAGTGCAAAACTGCAGTTGTTGATATTTTTTTTACACATACAAAAATGGTTTTTACTTTGAAAATACTCCTAATCTATGTTGTATCTGATATGCTACCCAATTATTTTCATCTAGAAGTCATGGGGTAGCTGGAAAACTTAACTGTATCTTACTAAAATGATACATATAGAATTTTAGTTTTGGTTACAGAATTTCAACTGAACTGCCCAAGTTTACATTTACAGAAAAGAATCTCATTTGAGACCCAAAAGTTATTTTCTTTCTTTTCTTTTCTTTTTTTTTTTTTAAGCCAGTTAATCAACAGTCATGGTCTGTGTCTTATTTCATTTACATCATACCTATCATGCTAATGGTGGAATAAAAACTGTTGAACCATCAAGTTACATTAATCCTGAAAATCACTCCTAGTGAGATGAATGGAGACACAGTTTAAATCCACACATTAGGTAACTGGTTCTTGGAAGATCTGATCTGTTTGTTCTCTACATTAAAAACTCAGTCGTGGCATATAGAAACACAATGAGAAGACATTATATAAGGTCAGCAGTTCTGTTGGAAACTTAAAGAGTGCACTCTACCAGCTCCTTAGAAGTGCCTTCTTTGGATTAGTCACTGAATTCAAATGTGATCAAAACCAACTTGGCCAGTAGCACATCGCCTGGGAAAATATATAAACAAGAAAGTAGAAAGAAGAAAACAACAGTCTATTATAAAAACTACAAATTGCATTGGGAATATGAAAGAATTTCTCCTGGGAAGAAGGTGTTCTAAATTTTTGCCAAATTAAAAAAAAAGAGGAAAACTGTGGGGAAAGAAAATTTCAAAACAAATGACCAAAGTCAGGATGAACTGTGGAGAACATGCCTGGTCCTGAGAACTGATGACTCTTGCACACTAGTGAATTGGAATGCCTGTGGCCAGAGGGTGCAACAATGACACCAGGAATGTACAAGGAGATAGACCTGAAGGCCTCGAAATGTAAGCAGTCTGCATTAGCAACTTCTAGAGTCCCTGTCTACTCTTCTCCATCCAGTTCTATGCAGCAGCTGCTGAGGTCTTCTCAGTGGAATCCCCTTGCCCTCTAGCTTCTGGATAGTTTTGCAGAATCAGTAAGTCAGAATGTCTCCCTATGCAACTCCTCCTCACATGCTGAAGGCTATGCTCTATGAACCAAGGTCCCAGTTTTCATCACACAGCCTTGTGCTAGCAATATCACTTCACCTCAGGTCAATTGCCACCACTCTACTTTTCCCAAAGATAAGTAGCACTGTTTCCTACCTTGCATCTAAAAAGTTACTGTTTGCAGGAGATGGGGACTATTACCAAACTCCACACTAGGTCAAAATGCAGAAAACCACAGATGCTGTGGGTACACCACAGCAACCAGTTAATTTACAACATAACCCCTACACCTAAGGCTTAGGGTAATACCTTACAAGAAAGGGCAGAAAGATTATAAGAAATGAAGGTCTAGGACATCCGTTATAAAATGTTGCCTTCTGTATAGGATAGGGAAGCTGTACTCATAAAATCTCCATGATATGATAGCTTAAACAAGGTAACATAGCACTTGACATGCAAGCGTGGAAGAGGGAATCTCATAATATCCTACTTCAAAATGAAGAGCTAGAGATAATGAATAACTGCTGTAACAGGAAGAAATCAGTCTTCTCAAGTGATGATTCCTGTGACAAGTGATCTAGTCCCAAGTGGTCAGCCCTAAGCACACATACATACTGCACTAACTGAACTATACATAGATCTAGATGTAGATGTAGATGTAGATGTAGCTGTTGATGTAAATGTAGATCAGGTATTAGAGGTAGAGATAGAGATATATCCCCTCCCATACATATTTCTCTACCTAAACTATCAAAATTGATTTGTAATCTATAATTATATATGATAAAGTCAACACATTCATTAGTGCATTCTGTACAGGATTAAGGAAGTCATATTTCTTTTGTTCCTATATAATCTTTTACTCATAGTCTATAAATGCTAAAGTTACTAAATGTTAAGAGCAAATGTAGAAGACTTAAAATAACTTAAACTCTGCTAAGAGTACAACTCAGTAAGTTTTATATGAAATCATGATACATAGGAAGTTAGTGACAATTAAATACATTCCAAGTACCAAACAGAATAAAAAGAAATCTACAGAATAACACTAAAGAACATTAAAGAATGAAAATAAAAAAATGAAAAGTATGTAGAATAACTATCAAATACAAAAAGAATACTACCTAATAAAGCATAACAGGTACACAAAATATCAGGTATCTCATTCACTTTTACAGGAACACAAGGAATATCTCTACCACAAAGGTTAACCACTGTTGGATTTTATAACTAGCTAAACTGTCACTCACAGGAGTGTAAAACAGGATCTGCTAACTTTTTCTACTGTTTTAAAATGAGAGACAATGTGAGCTTTATGGAGCAATGTCTTTCTTTTTGAATTGCAGTTCATATATTTGGGAAATAATGATTCAAAGCACCTATCTTGCCACCTTTGTATCAAGTTGTGGCTACATTCAAACTCACTTTATAATGAAAGGAAAGATTTTAGAAACAGGTTATGAATGATCCAAAGAGATCATTCTTTTCGAATTGCTATAATGTCACGTGAGTCTGTGTCTCAAAATGAGGGAACTGTGTAAACAGCTCAGTTAAGTGTCTGCCTCACAAACATGAAGACATGAACTAAATTCCTATTCCTTAAGTATATCTAGCAAAACTTGAAAAGAGCAGGTTCAGTGATAGATTGTTTCTTTGAAAAAAAAGTAGCAGAATGTATTTACATATAAAGAATATATGTGTGTATGTGTGTGTGTGTGTGTTAACAATTAATGCAAAAAAGTCATGTATTTGAAAGAAAGTAAGAGGCTATATGGGAGGGTTTTGTAGAAGAAAAGGGAAAAGAGAAATGATGTAATTATATTATAGTCTCAAAATTTTAAGAAAATAATTAAAACAATAAAGTAGAAAACAATAGAGAGAGATACCATACATTGATCTCCAGTCTCCATACACATGCACACATATGTTTGGGGACACATATAAACTCAAAAATATAAACACAAAATAAATGAATAAATTTTAAACCAGCAAAATGACAATGTTCAATAAATATCTTAAGTGAGGGCCTATTATAGGTAAAGACTGTATGTTTAGACCCAGAAAGCTTCATGTTAATTTAAGAGAAAAAAAAAACTTATGTTAAAAGGCTCAAAAAGAAGACAAAATGTAGCACAGAGATGCTGATCACAGAAGTTAAAAATAAGCTACTAAACATAGCCAATGTCAAAAAATGAATTTTATGGTTAAAAAGAATATAAACCCAAGAATGCAAAAAAAATGTTTATATGGTGTAAAACAGGCAGAGTATGCTAATTTCTATATATTGTCAAGGAAATCAAGTATTCATCACTTTTAAAATGGCCCAGTTATACTGAAAAGGGCTCCTTATGGCTGGCACATCTTTCACTTAAAACTAATCACTAAAGTCTTTAGGCAGAAAACTGGATAGCATCAGGCCTGTTCCAGAAAGACCCCCATGCAGCTTCAGTGAGATTGGAAAAGAGATTAGGGGCAAAAACTATTTGGAATGTCAGAACTAGGTAAACCTAAACCCTAGTGAATGAAAGGAGGTCCAAGGCTTAGATACACGAATATAAATAAGTCCCTTTAAGACAGGCATGTTGTCACATTCTCCTTGTGTGCATGACACATTTGCAGGAAGTATTCAACAAATGTTTCAATGTATCTGACAAATTTCATTTGAAGTGTTCACAGTACCCAGAGACAAACAGTAGGAATTGTTCATATAAATCTAAAATTCAGGGAAAAGACACAGGTTAACATTTGCACCAGAAGAGAACTGCCAATGAGGCCACTGAGAAAGCTGGGCCATGCTGAACACTAGGAATAAAATAGGGGCAAAGAAAACTAGCCAAATATGTCATAATTAAAGGAGCAATGCATAGAAGGGACAGGTCCAGCAAGGGAAACCAAGAAGAATGTTGGGAAAAGAACCAGGACAGCAGCAACAATATTTGATTAAGCAAAATAATTGAAAATCTGGAATTAGTTAAAGAGAGAGAAAGAAATGAAAGGAAAAGTACATAGGAAACATATCACAATCTCTGCTTACAAAACCTTGAGGTTATTACCACATGGTTTTTGTTTTTCAGGTTTTCTTTTTCCTTAAAGAGTAGCGCTTTTCTTAAAATTTTTAAAGATAAATTTCTCTTCAGGATGAGGAGGAAGGGAATATGGAAGCTTGTGGAATCCTAACACCCCAGAGAATAATTTGCTTCTATGGTTCTGGCCAAAGAGTTTTGATATAGGAAAAAAGAACACATGCATTGCATATATTTAGACATTAAAATTGGAAAAATAAAAAAAAAATCTCTTTACTACATTAAGAGCCCATAATGACAAATCTGACAATTAAGATGAAACCTTAATCTGTAATTCCCTATAATTAACAAAGGTTCTGCATTTTATCGCTGAAATCTTAGACACACTACCTCTCTTCAGACCACAGTGACCAAAGTCTACACCAACTCTTCTCTAAGTCACACAAAACTGGAACTCAATCTTAGCCTTCTGATTTATTTGGAAATAATCTATTGCATAACAGTTGCTTAGGAGGAATAAAATATTCAACCCCAAAATACCAACTGCAGAATTATTTTTAAAGTAAGTTTAATATGCAAAATAAATCCATAATAAATAACTGTATCATAAATTAAAGGCATGTGTACATATGCTTAGACAAATTCTTACAATTTTTAATCTTGTCCATAAAGTATAAATTGCTATGCCTTGGAGAATTATTCAGGTTCCCAAAATCCTGCAGAAGCTAAGGTTTCAGATGTCATTTAAGTTATATATTTCAGCCATTAAAGTCAATGTTCTGACAGGCCCCTTGGCTCGGATCCCAGGGCATGAATCTGCCTTAAACCGACATAAGAATGTGTCAGAGGGCTATATGTCAATCAACCTAAAGAAGAGCCTAGTCTCAATTTGGTATTGTCAGCTGCAGACATTAAATCCAGCAACAGTTAATTGTTACCACTTCAAGTGGAAATACTGATGGAAGGGAGGAGGAAGGTGTCTAGGTTCAGGAGATAAAGCTGTTAATTGCCACCCTTCTGTGTAGATTTGTTTAATAATGAAAACAATGTGTCTAATCATATAATGTTTCTATTTGTTCCCTAAGGACTCTTCAGATAAAGTTTCTGTCTCAGCTAGACTTCAGCTGCTACCGACTGTGCAGGAACAAAAGAAGAGCAATCCAGGCACTTGGTGCAAGCAAATAGCTCAAAGTAGTTCTGCAGACACAAGCCCAGGGAGGAGTCAAGAGCCGGACTCACAGCTTAGAGGGAAAGTGGAAAATGTGTATCCCTCAGTAGCAACAACTTCATGTAGATTCTGAAGTAGCAAGAGGAGAATCAGAAGGGAGGTCAGCGAATGAGAGGAAAAGGGGAGGGAGGACAGGAGATGGAGGAGGGAAAGAAAAGGAGTCCTTAAGAACAAGGAAGAAGCATCCTGGCCTGCTCAAACCCTCACTATGCCTGCCAGCAGCAAATAAGTTACTTCCCAATCCGATCCATCCCATCCATTTAAATGGCCATGTGGTCAAACAACAACACTGAGATATAGGATAGACAGAAATATGTTTGAAATGCTGCTGCCTATCCATGTCCCTTGAGGATCCACAGGTGACACTGAACATGTACTTGGACAGTGGCTGGTATAACTCTAGCTACCTTACTGATCTGGAAAGCATGTTTTAGGGGGCAAGCTGAAAGTCTACATGTGTCCATTATTCATGGAATTTTACTTTCATTCATCTGGTAAAGGTAACAGGAAAGAATAAAATTGTATCATTTAAAATTGTTCTTCAAATCCTTTAAGACCAACTGATGAGTTCATGCAGAGCTGCCTGGCTGCTAGTGCACCCTCTTTAATTGCAATAATAATAAATAGTGATTAATAATAATAATGCCATACATTATAAGAAATAGCTTGTCTTGCCCATGGCCAAGCCCAGATTAAACTAATTCATTAAACTCCCCAAGATTGCCAGGTACCATGCCAACTCTTTCACCTGTGGACCTGTCAGCCTATATCTGACTGCTCCTTCATGTGCCACATATTTGTCCAATCCTATTCCACTGACCCTAACTCATCCACTGAACTTTATCCTTGAATATATATTTCAAACCCTCTCACCATTCGAAGCTTCTAAACTGAAACTCATAACATACACCTTGCCAGATATATTTTGTATTTTAATGCATTTTGCAAATGTTTTAAAACTATTGCATTATTGCATGCTATGTGTAACTCAGTGTTTCTGGGGAGCAGTGACTCTCAGGTCCAGCTCTCCAAATCTAAGGTGCACAGAAAAGACAGACCATTTCTGACAGCCAATAAATCATCTGCCACCAAAGTATTTGTCAAAAAAAGAGATCAAGCTAAAATATAATAAGTTTTTAAAACCCACTTTCATGTTCAAAGGGGGGAAGAAAAGTTAAGTACACAAATACTAGGCCTAAGTTTCCCAGGACTCATAATTTTAAGAACACTTGGCTCTTAAACGTTGAAGCTAGCTGGTTTCTTTCTAAATAAGCATGCAGGGAAAAAAAAACAGTCTTTTCTAGCTTTCAAATTCTGATGTGAAATTTAAGTTACATGTTTGAAAGAAGAGATGATGAGAGACAGACAAACATGGGTGGTGCTAAGCAGAGTCTCAGAAAAAAACAGCTGAATCAAACCAAGAGACATTGCAGCGATTGAAAACAAAATTCCATTTGCAGAAATAGATGAGCTGAGATCCAGAGCTGGTAAGCGCATGGCAATCCTGCTCATATGAATACAGTGTATATTATACACCAGGGGGGGAATCCCAAATCATAAGTCAAAGAGATCTTTTCTATGATGGAGGAGGCCTGAGGACACCCAGAATTTAAACACCAATGGCACATTGAAAAATTCCAAGAGCATTTGCAGCTCTGTATCATATCTCAGAGAAATTGTATTTATTTCCATATCACCAAGACAAAAGACCAAGTAACCAACAACTTAATGGTTACATGCTGTTTTCTGTCTTAAGTGTGATATTTTAGAAGAACACTAACAAGTTATTTAGCAGGTCATGTGTTGTCCCAAAGACTCTTCGTATATAAAGTTCCCTTATACATTAACACCCTCCATGCAATTTTAAATACTATATGACTTATCAAACTTCAATATAGTCAGAACCCTTCAGTAATCCTACTATGAGGGCATGTGCTTGTTATCTTCCAGCAATGAGGTAAATTTTTAGTTTAAAGAAATGATATCACCAAAGGTCACCTTGAACTACAGAAGGGGGGGGGGCAATGAAATGAATGAAATGACCAGCAGCTCAATGAAACCATAAGTAAATTGTAAACTACAAGTGAATTGTCCAGCCATGCTGCCAAACATGGAGCTGCTATGAAGTTCAGACCTATTTTCAGGTGCCACCGGAGACTACACAAAGATTGCAATAAGCAATCAAACAGATTGGAGTAAGCTTGAAACAAATGAGTAAACTGAATCATTATCTTAAAAGCAGCATTCTCCTTGAAACAAAGTAGAAGGAGCTATCAAAAGGCAATCCTCAAAGCACCTCCATTTTTGCATGTCAAAAAGAAAGAATTATGCTAGAACAAATATATAAATAACCGTATGTTCTTGTGTTAAGCTAGTAACAAAGAAACCCCTCAGAGCAGTAAAACAAAGTCCTGTCAAATCCTCATTTCTTACAAAATAGCAGGAAGATCTTTTCACAATGGTAGAAACTGTATTTATAGTAACAGAGTGAAGGGTTGAGATAAAAGCCGAAAGAATTAAAGTCAAAGCCCCAGCTCGACATGGGTTATGGTTTTGATTTTTATTCTTATTGTGGTCTGCAAATATTAAGACAGAAAACACTTCCATTTGATTGTGGGATCCTCTGAGACTCCACAACCTCAGAAGAGCACATGAAACAGATGAAAACGCATCTGGCTTGGGAGCAGACTCCATATTAAATGGCAATGCGCAAAGTAACAACTACCACTGCAGAAGGCCTTGAGGGAGGGGAGCTAAGAGGAGGAAGGGGAGGGGAAGGGATGGGAGGGGAGAGGAGAAGGCTAAAGGCTGAAATTCTGCAACTGATGTGGGGCAGGCAGAGAAAGGGAAACAAGGGGGGTAAGGGGGAATGGCTTTACTGTCTTAAGATGGCAGCCTGTTTATAACTACTGCATTCCTGAAAATAGAAGGTGGCAAATTATGACCCCATTCCTTCCCTCCAAAGCTAAGCAAGCCCACTACACACAAGCATGACACGCCCGGAGGAAATCCTACAGCTGGCCAGTATATCTCTATTTAAGACAGAATCCCTGAAGCTGTCACTCAAGAGTTACAGATCCGGAGCACTGCACACTTTTCTCACAAAGAAAGCAGTCCAAAAATTCTGGTGTCAACTAGAAATTCTTTCTCACTGCAGAAAGAATTCTTCATTTTGCACATGTTTTTGTTTCTAATGGAAGCAAAGCTACATTTAAAACACAAGGCTTTGGGACACATTTAAAATACCTTATATTGCATTTTCCCTTCCCTTGTGTCTTCTCTTACAAAGAACACACATATACTCCAGTAGATTATATGCACACAAGGCACAAACTGGAAGACTTTCCTTAAAGTTAATTGGAGTATTTCATCTTTAGCTAACTCACTGCGAAGAACCACAACCCAGTGGCTTGTTCTTCTTCTCATTCTTAATCTTTACTTTTCAAATCAGATAACTAGCTTAACATTTGCTGGAGAAAGGGCTCAAAGTCCCACACACCAGTAAAATCATCAGAAGTGTAGTAAAATATTGAATGACTGTGTCTCTCAAATAATTAAACCCTGTTTTCCCCTTGAGTGTAAAGCAATACTGTTAAGTATTAAAGTAAAGATACTTTACCATGCAAGTCTGAAAGACGGCTTAAATCCACATGCACTCACGCAACCACAGAGAGAAGAGATGACCAAATGGATCCATGTTCTCTCCTTTACTCACTTAAGTAAGTTACAAATTATCATAATTCACTTATACAAATCACAAATTTCTAAAAATGATATTTTCAGTACAATTACTTGCTATTTTATCCAGTATTTTATTTCAACTGTCACATTTTGAGCACAGAAACATTTGTACAACTACCAGGGGAAAAATAACTTGAACCAAATTGAAAAATTACCATAACTACTAGTTCAATATGTCTGGTTAAAATAGAGACATCTGGTCTATCATTAAATCTTTTGTGTTGATGACTTCTAATGTGTCTTTGCCCATTAATAAACTTTGCAAAAAAAAAATTAAAAAAAGAAGCCAACTTTCAAAAACAAAAGAAAGAAGAGAAAATCTGAGACTATGAAATCTACTGCAAGATGTATCAATATTTCTGTACGGTTCAGTCAAATGAAGCATAGTTCTTCTGAGAATTCTGCAGAGACTGCTGGAATACAAATGTCTGGTTTTGAATTCCATCAGAATAATGATATCTATTAAATAATTCTCTGCAGGCATGGCTAATTCATGAATCGTTATTTTTAAATATTTATAAATCAACTCATTGTGCGGTTGTTTAAAACGTATACACTGAAACTCTATAATAGCCCTTGATTGCTACTCCAAGGAACCCGAATAATGCGTTTTCAGAAGCCTTGCACACCCACACACAATTCTGAATTAATGGCCAAGCAAACAATAAGTAATGTACTTGTAAGCTAGGCAAAAAATCCCAGTGAAAAGTCAAACTGGCATCTATTTAACACTCACTGCTTACTTCTCCTCACATATTTCACCACAACTAAGTTTTCTAGCCCAAGCAGTTCATTAAAGAGTGGCTATCACCTGCCCATTCATCCACAGAGAGTGATTCCGTGATTAACACAATCACAGATAAGGGCAGAAATGATAATATACACCAAGGCCAAATTAAGAGATGAAGAAATAAAAGAGTCTGGCCACTCCTGCTCCCCATGACCAGATTGCAATTAAAAAGGACTTTTGTCACTTCTTGGCAGGGCAATAGGGCCAATTATCTAAAACCCTTTGCTAGAATCCATAGACATACCAGCAAGGCTCTTCAAGGAAACTCAGATAATTACTTTTGACAAATGTTCTCCTTGAGCTTAAGAGTTACTCAAAAGCTTTTTAAAATGACTACAATTATGCTAAACAATCTTTAACAAAGTCAACCCAATAACCAGCTTTGGGTCTCCACACCCCACCTCACCCTCCAATCCCAAGGCATGCAAACTGCTTTCTTTTGGCCAATTTATAATAGATAGCAAGTTGGTGAATAAATATTTAATTTATGCAGTCAAAGCTTTAAAAGGCTGCGCTTCGAATGCACTGCCTTTCGTTCCCGTGAGACTCGCTGTACAAAATATCCTTTAAACACACACACACACACACACACACACACACACACGTTTACAGCTGTCCTTTAAATGGTGGGGGGGGAGGTGAAAATACGGAGAATTCCCCACTCATACACACACATAAACACACACATACATATACATACACATTCACCTAAACCAGGACGCCGACGCCCCTCTGCCAACCAGCATTTCTGTAGAGACAATCTTACCATAATTAAAACCTAAGCTCTGAAACGTTAAAGAAAAAGAATACCAGGCCAGTAAAGCTGCCCAGCAAGCCAGCGGCGAAACCCACGTAGCTGCAGACTTCTAATCTCCCAGGACAAATGTCACTGAACCAACTTCACTAAACACACAGACACACACACACAGACACACACACAGAGACACACACACACACTCACACTCAGGAATCGCACACGTGCAGAGAACGTAAGGCACAGACACCAAGGCAGAGAGCACAGTACCTACAAACAGCGCGAACCGGGTCCACACAAAACATGCTCGCACAGTGTCCTCACGGAATGCACACGACACGGCACACAGACACAGCGCCCTAGCCCACTTGCACACGCCTTCCAAGTCCGAGTCGGACACACACGGTGCATGCACGTGTGGAAGATCTGAACTCACAAACGCGGGACACACACACAGACAACCCGGACTGTTCCCGGAGTTATTGATGAAATTCCAGGGGGTGGAGGGCCGGGGAGGGAGTGGTAATTGCCACACAAAGGTCTCTGGAGCGGCGGAGAGGGAAGTGCCCCGCGCCAAACGTTGAGAGATTCACCGGTTCGCGGGAGGCGCCGCGGGACTCCCAGCGCCAAGTCCCGTGAAGAAGTGTCCCGGGCGGTCCCGGGTGCGCAGGGCGCGGGGTCCCTGAGCTTATCCTGCGCCCCTCAGCGCGCGCACGCACACCGGGACCCCGGCGAGCCCACTCCCGCGGAATAACAAAGAGCCGGAGCCGGGGAGCGGGGGAGCGGGCGGCGGCTCCGGGCGAGGGCCGAGGCGGCGCGGGGCGCGGGGCGGGGCGGGACGTACCAGGCGGGCAGCCTCGGCCCAGGTGCGGTCCTTCTTCTTCCTCTTGTCTTTCATGTTTGCATCTCATTGATGGTGCTGAGGATGACGTGGGGGGGATTCCGCGGGTACTCGGGGTGCGGGCGCCCAGACAATGACCCAGTGACCCGGTGACCCGCACTCGCGCGGCGGGGGGAGGCGCGGGCGGCGGCGGGAGGGACGGAGCGCAGCGGGTGGGGGTGGGGGCGCGCGGCGGCGGCGCGCGGGGCCGGGCGGGGGTGGCGGGACTGGGCGGGGGCGGGGCCGGGGGCGGAGGCGGCGCGGGCCGGGCTGGCTCGTGCGGGGCTCGCGCTGCGCGGCGGCCGCGGTGACAGCTCGGGGGATGCTCCGCTCGGCCCCGCGAACAACAATACACTCTGACGTCACGGGGAATGGCGCCGCGCTCACACTCGCGCTCACACCGGCCTCGCGCGCGCACCCCGCGCACACTCGCCGCGCGCCCCCTCCTCCGGCCACGCCCTGAAGCCCGGGCCGGACCCTTTTCCTCCCCTGGCCTGCCCGGAGCAGTTGGTTGGACAGGCTTGGGGCAGGCCGACCTACTCCAATCTACCCTGTCTCATCAGAGCCAAAAACCCGCAACCCGTGGTGGCTTTGGGAAGTTGGGGGGCTCTGCGCTCCGCAACTGGGCGCCGGGTCCTGAGCACGCGCGCGTGCGCGTCCAACACACACACACACACACACACACACACACACACACACACACACACACACACACTCCCTCTCCCTCTCCCTCCTGCTCCCACCCCGAGCTCGGCTGCGCTCCCCTAACCCTGCCTCTGCTTGGAGGGGTGGATTCCCAAAGCCTTGCGGAACGGAATCAACCTCCTCTGGCACAGAACTAATATTGAACGAGCAACTTGATACTGCGCGGAGCCACCTACGCTTTCTAAAACAATGCGAGACTAAAAGAGGTTTCCAAGATTCATGTCTCGCTACGCTCCTAGTATATATATAGCAATAATTATGTTCTAAATACCCTGTAGCCATCATTGCTAGCTTCTAAGGTGGTGCCTGTGTCAACAGTCTGACCGTTAGCATTTGGGTATTTTCAAAATTACATTTGATTTTCAGGTTCTGGGTGTATGGAGAGTTGGGGGAAATATCCCTATTAGCAAACTACAAAAAAAAAAAATGTGCTAAGTGCTAAGACTTCAAAGTTTATGGTAACCTTTTAAAACTTCTTATGCCACTGATAAACTGTTTAGATTGATAAAGTGTTAATCAGAGAAAGGTAAGATACCTGAAACCCTCATTAATCGTGTGTGTGTGTGTGTGTGTGTGTGTGTGTGTGTGTGTGTGTGTCTTGAGTAGGTAAAGACAAAAGGTCACGCCTACCGGATTATTTATCTAAAGTTATTTCCTGAATGTAACGATATGTAAATAGAATGGTGTGGGTTTCCTCCTGGTCATCATCTGGTCCTCAGCAAAGCATTTAAACACACTTTTCTCTCTACTGTCTAACACGAGGAAACCAAGACCACCAGGATGGCTGTAAGCTCTTTGTAAACTGGGTTTAAAGAACACAAGATTTTGCTCCTAATTTTACTTTGTGCTATTCTGCACTATTGTGTTTACAAGTAATTCTTGTCTGAAGAGTGAACACTCAAAAAACACATTTCCTTGAGAATGAGACCAGCCAGTGAGATCTCCTGAGAGCCCCGTCGTCTGAGGTAATAAAAGTGGTTGATGACCAACAATTAAGCCGAGACAGTTAATTCTTCTAAAATATTTTTTTTTATTAATTTATTTGAATAACAAAAATGCTGTGCATCACCTTAAAGGAATATACAAAGACTTATTCTCTCTCCTTTTGTTTAAACATCAGATTTAAACAACACACTGATACTATCCCCTGGGAAAAACTTTACACTTTCGATTTGCATAATTCCAACCAGGTGTGTCACAGTTTTATCTTACATCTCAGACATATTAAATTCAAAGCTTGTTCACATCTGCCTTTATTCCCAAGAATTATCTTTATGAGTACAGTAATTGATACATCAAGGGGTTTTTTTTATTGCAATGGTTTTTCTTCTGTACAGAAATAACTTTTAAGCAAGCAGATCATAGCATGGAATTTATTATTTTTCTGTAACACAGTACTTCATAAGAAGTTTGAGAGCCCATTATAAGACAACCTACATTGTGTATTATGTTGATTTAAGATTAAGAGACTATGTGTCACCCCACTTAAGGAGATTTAAATTGATGTTCAAAAGCTATTAGTCTTGCATGTCTTTGATGACAGCTAAGTGTGAACAACCACAATTCAGAGCTGACTCTTGCATACCATTTCCCTTTGGGGTACTGTGTTTTAATCACACAGACCAGGTAAATCTTCTTAAAGACTGGTGATATCTATGCTAACCTAATACACTTCAGAGGTACGCTGTAAGGAAGGCCACCACTTCAGAGAGGTCACTGATTTAGTCCTCTATTCTGTATTTCAGCCTATTCAGTCATTAGCTTTCCTTAGATGAATTTATTTTCTCAATATAGAATATGAGGGCAGTAGGGAAGAGGAAAAATTATAGGTGAATCAAATATTAACCTTTTATTAGTAAATAATATGTCATTTAAAAAATATGAGTTTGTGTGTGTCTGTGTGAGAGTGTGCAAATGTGAGTGCAGTGGCCATGGAGGTCAGAAAAGGTCATATCTTCTGTAGCTAGAGTGACAGGAAGTGGTGAGCTGAGCTGCCTGATGTAGATGCCAGGAACCAAACTCAGGTCCTCTGAAGAAGCAAGCAGTTGCTCAGAATTAACCAAGGAGTCATCTCTCCAGGTCCTCTCTGGCAACAGTTGCTCAGAATTAACCATGGAGTCATCTCTCCAGCTCCTCTATGGATATCTTTTAAAACGGTATATGATAAATTTCCCAAGAAATATGCAAGTAGAATTAAATGAAAAATAGGAAAATAATTCTCCACTAGAGAAATCGAGGGAACGTTTAATAAAAAGGGGTCATTAGATAGAGGTGGGATTTGCAGCATGTAAGCATATTGACTTTTGCAAGAAGGAAATTAGTAGACTACAACAACAAAAACCTTTTCCAAGCAAGGGTAGGAAATGTCAGTCAGGACAGTTAACATCTAGGAGAATGTTTAAGCAGACAGATGACAACTATCAAGTGTGCTAATATGTCAAACTCATATCAGCTCATACGTTTTCTCAAGGGCCTTCTTATGAGAAATAATAACTCAAACCCAGGGCCTATAAAGTGGCCCCCTTCTAATTTTCCATCCCTGTAGAACAGCAATTGTCCTTGCTCCGGGGCCAGTCAGTAGGCAACAGTAACTGTATGCCCTCACACTCTCCTTTTCCTGTATTGATATTGGTTCTGAAATCATATCCCTCCATACATGTCCCCCTTACATATTTCTATGAATGTTTCATATGTCATCTTAAAAAACTTCATAAGATGGGGGCTGGATGGATGTCTCAGCCATTAACACTTGCTGCCCTTGTAGAGGACCACATTGAATTTGAGTCCCAACAACCAAGTCAAGCCACATATAGTTACCTGTTACACTAGCTCTAGGAACTTCCATGTCCTGTCTGGCCTCTATGGACACCCAAAGACATGGCATAATACACTTGAATAGACACACACATACCTGTAAGTAAAAATATTCCGACACATTTAACAGTGATTGTTCAGTGAGTATCAAATAAGTAATAATAAGAGTTCATTTACCTACATGAATGTAGAGATGATAGTATACTGGGAAAATGGCAAAAGGTCTCAGGAGAGATCAATATCAAACAAAGATAAACTTAAAAATTTGGGGCCAGAAGTTAAGCTATGTGTCTGATCTCTTGGGAAATTCAAGGCTTCATCACATCCTATGCAAAGGCTTTGCCAAAAGTTTCTGGGCTTCTGGGTGGAATGAGTAGAAGAACCTGTGTCTAAGCAGTTACCACTCCTTAGTGGGACATCACAGGAGACAGTCTGGAATGAATGGAAACACTATTATTGCACACACATAAGTGAGTGCCCCCCCCACAAAAAAACCACACAAACACACACACAAATACACATACACAAAAGCACACACAGGAACAGTAGGGACATCAGAGAAAACGAAAAGGGATGGGAGTCATTACAACATGAGAAGCATTGAGCCAGAGTAGCAAAGCACATAGCCAGGGCTGGGTTACCTTTACAATCAAATAGCTTGTATTTTGTCTCACAAATATATTATGCACAGGGTGGGGGCTTCTGAATTCTAGAATAAGAATATTTAATGACTCTGTTTTCCTAAGTACTGTTTGCTAATCATCAAGCTCAAATGCATCTGGAAAACCCATCCATGTGATTTCCCTGTTTCCTGTATCTATTGCTCTGATCGCTGAAGCAAACTGCTTGTCCTAGGGCATAACAAATATTTCCTGAATTAAAGTATTGGAAATTTGCAAAATCATTCCTTTCATTCTGAATGCAATAAAAGCTCCAGTAAATCTAGATTTATTTCAATGTTTTTTTTTTCCTTAACAACAATTTTATCTCTTCCAGGTCTCACTCATGTGTAACATAAAAGGTGTAATATAGAACCAAATACAATATTCATTATCTATACTCAGATATTGAAGACTGAATGTCCCTGAAGACTAATGAACTTTGTCTTATATATAATATTTGAATACTAGGTCTGCTATGTAGTGTATTCAATAAATTTTTCTGTGTCTCTTGCTGTATCCATTTTAAGCCAGGTTAAAATTAAACTGCAAATTGAAGCATCAGATGCACTTGGAACAAAGTAGTAATACTGCATATCAGAGACTGATTTTGTATAGACTAGACATAATGCTTTTTGAAGGAAATGTATGGATTAACTGAATTTATTTTTTACTTTATTTTATTTATTAATTTAATAATTTGTTGAAATGATTTATTTTTCATATCTGTAGCAGTTTGCAATTTAGAATTTCAGATACTCTGAGTCTTTTTCGATATAGGTGGCAATGAAGCAAAGAACAATAGAGGTTTCTCTTTTCTGCAAAACTCTTCTTTAGTTGATTTCATCTTCATCAGTAACCAGTGTCATTTTCACTTTTTAGCTAATTAGGGGCGTTTGAGACTTGTTTTTAATTCTCTAGTCAGATTTTACTGTTAGCCCTCACTCCATTTGCACAATAGCTCTAGAGCCTTAATGACAAAGCATTCTTTAAATGGAAGAGTATTGGGGAAACAGAAGCTAAAATATGTTCATAGCTTTCTTCTTTTGCACTTTGTTAAATTGCTCTTTCTTTCTCTCTCTGTCTCCCCTTTTCCTGTTTTTTATCTTTCTACTTCCTCAGGGCAATAACAAACCCAGCTTCTGAGTAGGGCCCTTCATTCAAGAATTTACCTTCCCCCTTTAAACCCTTAATTAGGCATAGAGAACACAGTGTGATTTATGGCCTGGTGTTTAACAGGCTCACACTTAATCCATTACACAAAAGGGTTACACATACTCCCTAACAGCACCACTCATTAGTTTA
>NW_022196895.1:18643268-18654836 GCF_008632895.1 Mastomys coucha | reverse complement strand
AAAAGAAAAAAAGAGCCACTTAGAAAATGTAAATAAAGCTCTGCCTGATAGTATCTTTTTATGCATATGCCATGTGATTCGAGGTTCAACGCCACAGTCTAACAGAGCATTTTTGCTTATTTTCAGAGCTACAAATTAAATTTCTCTAGGTAAACTCTAATTCAATCCCACTTTGACTGGCTAAGAAGGAAAGTCACATGCTTGAAAATTCATCTTTGTGTGAAGAGAACATTCTGAGTTCAGAAAGAAGGCTAGAGTTCTGACTCACACTTACGTCTCAGAAGCTACACACCGGCCAGTGGCTTGTTGCTCATGGCCTGCTTTGCTCTGTGTTGAACAAATGCACAGCTTTTGTGATTGAGACTTCGCAAAAGAGAACTTCAGAGGAATCACCAACAAGTGATTCATGCCAATAATTTTACCACTGTCTGCTGTTTTAAGTTGTACAGTAACTTCCTCCTTATTGCATCCGTAGCAGTGAAAGCTCAAAGGGCAATATAAAGCTATTTTGCTACATTTACCAGGATGGATTGAAAGGACGGGAGATACAAGTCCTTTTGTAATAGAAGAATTCTTATTGCTTTCCCATTGAGCTTTATTGCAGGGGACATGGCACTGATCATCTTAGCCAACACACTTCCAGTAACCATGGGGTGTCCTGATTGATTACCTAAATAGTATGGATAACTGGAAGTTCTCTTAGGAGCCCATTGTGGCAGGGAAATGCCATCCAGTCCTTCACTGCATGTGATAGGAGAAAAGAAGTTACACCATGCAGGAACCACCACTTCAGTGAGAACCACCCAGCAATGAGGAAAGGTAACAAGAATGCATTTCAGAGTGGGGGAAGGGAAAGGCAGAGGAGAGAGGTCAGTGTTCAGGCCCTCAGGATTTTCATTTATCAGCCCCCAAGGGCTAGATGGTGTGACAAAGCATATTAATTTTTTTCTGTGAGACTAAAGAAATACAGAAAAAGATATTGCTCACCTACTTCCTCTGGCTTTCCACAACTCTGTCACACATAGGCAAGATGTCCCAACGGAAAGGGATCAAAGCTAGTTATGACATCCAAATGTCAAAATAATGAGGGGTGCCTTTTAACAATACCTGGTAAGAATTTTTATCAATGCACGCACATTTTTTAGCAAAAGATTCTTTTCTCGAGAGATTCTCCCAGTTTTAAGGCAAAAGGTGATCAATACTGTCAAACACCCAAATGTCAATCACAACCACTCTGTCTAGCCAGCATTCATTTGTTTCCATTTCATAAGATTGGCTCTCCCTACTTTGTCTTTGTGGTTGGTTTTCTATGCAGCGAAGGACTAGTTCATGTTGGAAAACTTGATTAATCTTTTATTTCAATTTCTGTTCTTTTGGGATATATAATTACTACAACATGCAAAAGGCTCATGTTCAAGTGATGAGTTTGACAATTTTATATACAGCTATAACTACCATTCAAAAGAATATAGAAAACATTTCTATTACCTACCCAGAGCTTTCTTCCTGCTGTTTGCAATCACTACCTGGACTCTGCAGGAGGAAGCACTTTCAGACTGATTTTAACTTGATGTTAGATTCTTAATATTTTCCTGTCAGTCACGTGTCTATATGTGTTTATAATGGCATCTACTGCACTTAATCAAGTTATATAGGTGTATGTATTTAACTTTCTGTTATGATTAAGGATTGGGGCATTTGCCAAGAAATCCTTGTATTCCCCAAGGTCAATAAATGGCTAACTGGAAGATCTCTTAGGAGCCAAGGTCAATTATCCTTCTGGCCTAGGAGCCATACTTTTGTCTGTGGTAGAAACACAATTAATTTTTGTGACTAGGATAAGGTATAACCTTTATGTAAGTTATTATTTAGTTTTTCATTGAATTTCTTTAGCACTGTTATCACACCAAAGAAAGGACCTGTGTGGATTTATTTCTGGCCTTTTGAATTTTATTTAAATTAAATTCTGGCCTGTTTGATTTATGTTACATGTACTAGTGGAAAACTATCATAATTGTTGAAGCTTTGCAGGGAGGCTGAAATAATATACATAAAATCTGAGGCTTTCTTGTTTTTTTTTTTTTATGAGTTTTATAGCTGATAGCATTTCTATACTCATTAAAGATTTAGCCATTGTCGGTATGGATAGATGTGAATTTAGGGGTCAATTTAGAAAAAATAGCCCATTAGCCAAGTAAAGTCAATATATTAATGAAGTTAAAATCATTTGAGGAACTCAAATGAAAAATACTAAATCTGGTATATTTTCAAATTTGAACTATTATTTTCCAGTTACATGTTAGAACTTTTAATGTAGAACTCTTGAGCCAGGCTATTATATTTATTCTGAAGTCTTGAACATCACTATGAGTTAAATGTTAACCTCAATTTGTGTTGTGATTTATTTACTAATATTGACAGTATTAATAGATTTTAAACGAGTAATATTTCATATTGTAACTTTGCCAAATTAATTTATTGGTGTTATTTATTATTTGCAATAACTTACTTGAAAGCTTTGTGTTGTATTTCTTTTCTGAATTAATAAATTTTATTTATTTTTTCTTGCTTTATTATACTAGCTAATATTTTTGAAAAAAAAAAAAAGAAACATGAGTTCATATGAAGGAAAAGCACATCCGAATGTCTATCCTCTGGAGTGAAGAAATAAGCGTCTTGTTCAAGTGTTGAGCTAGCTATGGGTGGTGAAGATGCTTTCTGTCCAACTGAAGAAACTTTTCCTTTTTCTAAGAAAGCTAACAGTTCTTACTGCTCTTCTCAGGGTGAAGGTGTTAAATTTTATTAACACCTTCAAATGATAAATTTTTCCTAATCTTCTGTAAAGATAATATGCAGGCTACCGTTAAACCATGTTTGCAATAATACAATTAATCATATGTAATATAAGAGTCCTTTGAGAAGTTGTTGGAATCCTGTCTTTGTTATTTGTTGATCCTTATGCTCATAAGCAAATGATCTTTGATTATCTTTTAATATATGTAAAATATATGAATATAATAGTAATGAACTCATGTAAGTTGTAACATTTATTCCTACTTTTGTTGAAATGATATATTTTACTAGAATGTTAATTATTTTTCTTAAGTAATGCGTAGAATTTGCTGTAAACTTCACAGAAGTTACGTTATGTTTGTGTCCATAAAGGTTTTTGGTAGCAAATTAATTTGCTCATGTAAAAGGCTGTCAATGTTCGCTCTCTGTATTTCACTAAAGCTTTGTACAATTTATTGGTAGTTTGGGATATACACAATTTGAATATGGCAAATTAAGATATTGTAATCATTATATATGTAAATGTATGATGTTATTCAACTGTAAATTTTATCTAGAGTTATAATCTTTTGACCAACCTCCAAACTAGTTCACTCAGCCTATTTTAAGTCAGAACTAGCTCCAATCACTAAGGTGCAGGACCACATATGTATAATCTGTCACACGTGGATTTATTCACTTAAAACAATATATTGATATATCTTTCATTTATTCATGTTATTGTAGGCATTCGTAGTTTGTTTCTTTTTATTTATAAGTAGTATTCTATCTATAATTATACATTTATACAACACCAGACAATGTATCTACTTTCAGATGATTATAAATAGTACTAAGAACATTTGTGCACAAATATTTATGTGGACATATGTTTTCATTTTCCTTGGTAAATACCCACAAGTGAAATTCCTGTTTTATGTTGTGTATATTTAAGTTTTTGAATTGTTGAATCTCATTTAAATATGTTTCCAAACTGGTACCTTATGTTTCAGTAAAATTTATATTTAAAATATTTACCTAACTTTTTATTATAATTTGTTATTTTATTATTGAGTTTTAAGAATTCTTCATATACTTTGAACATAGGCTTTTCATCAAATATCTGATTTAAAGATATTTTCTCTTTGTGATTCATCTTTAATTTCCTGACAGTAGCTTTGAAAGGGAAGGATCATTTTATGTTGATAAAATCTGACTGCCTTCTTGCTCTTTTGTAAATTGATTACAATATCATATCTAAAAAAACAGTCGAATTTAAGGCCACATGTTTTACCTATGTTTCTTTCTGGAAGTCTTAGTGTATGTGTTTTAAGCTATTTTATGCAGTTTGTATATGGTATGAGGTTAAGAGTCCCAGCTTGCTATTTTGTACATGTAAAGATTCAGTTAATGAAAAATCCTTTGTTCAAAAGATTTCCCCTTACAGAAATCTCTTGGTACATTTGTCAAAAATTGAACAAAAAACTCAAATTCCTTTTGTAAACCATTTCCTCAGTTTCGTTGACCATGTGCTTATTCTGATGTTAATCACATGCTTTCTTGATTAATGTATTATATTTTAAATTTTGAAGCCAAGTAAGATCTCTGACCGTGTTCTACTTTTTTGAAGTTGTTACAAGTCTTAAAGGTTCTTTTAATCAATGCTATAATCAATTGTCAGTGTCTCCCATAAAGAGGGTGAAGGGGAAGCTTTTGGTAAGTATTCTCTGGTGCCTCCCTCCCTGCCTTCTTCACATTGCTTGAAATTGAACACTGCCGTCTTCCTGACCTTCCTGTGTCCACAAGTGCAGGCACTTTACCTCTGGCTGCCTTTGTAATTTTTCTTATTTACAATCTACTTGTTCATATTATTTTTTATCATGACATATTTATGTTTGCTTTCTTCCAGTTGCGGCCAAGCAACAGTCACTTATTTTCAATAGTTTTGGACTATGAGTGTCAGCAGTCACCACTACCCACTACAAAATTTCTCTCCTTAACTGACAGACAACAGCAGTAATCAATGGTTGCAAACACAAATGTTTAAAGGACAATTTGACAGGTACATGCTTTCTACAAAATTATATTAGTAAGACCATCTACATTCTGGGTAACACCCAGGATCAGTTCTCCCCCCACCAGCAAACCCCCCATTGGTTTACAATACCAAATATGAGTTTCTTTCTATGGAGCCTTAAAACCAAGTGGCAAGCCATTGATTGCACCTTTAACAGTAATGCCACTGTTGTAAGCACACTTCCCTCATATGTTTGTGGTATAGCACATAGTAACCATAACCCAACAGTACTATTGCTGCCAATTCTCTGCAACCAATCTCTCTTCTAGCACATAAAAAGATGCTAGTGGTTCAGATCTCAAACTGTTCCAGCTCACCCCCAGCTTTGTTTTTCAACCATAGCATGTACTATCAATCAAAAGGATTTGCCATCTAGTCAGGAATTCAAGAAATAGCATTGACAGTAACCCAACTTTGTGTGACAAGAATCTCTCTGGCCCAAACTTACTGGGAGGTGATCTAGATGCAGTAATGATTTTCACCTGAAAAGTTTAAGGCTCCCGTAAATAACTTTTCCTACCCGTGCAATGGGTCACTCCCTTCATTCAAACTCTTCCAACTATTGCCCTTAATGTTCTTTAAGGTGCTTTGCAGAATCTAAAAGACTTGAAGATTAATATTAATGAAGCCTTTGTAGAGAGAGTGTTCGAGATATATGAAAGTCTACTATCACTGATTCCATGAAAGTACTAATTGTTCTTAGAATTCAGTGTCCAGAGGCTCATTATAGTGCAGTATTTGGCTTGTCAATATTTTTTTTTAAAGTTAGCAAGAGTTAAACAACATAAAAAGTTCCTATTGCTTATATCAGTTATTTTTCAAAAGAACAGTAATATGGAGAATGGACATTATTCTTGTAGCCATCAATGAGCCAATCATTTTCCACAAGCCATCTGCCCTCTCCATCCTAGGATTCTTTCACAGGGCTTCTGTGTATTGGTTTTTCGGCCTCTGTTATATTTGTGCAGCTATCTTGCTGTTCTCAGCCAACGTTGAGGCTCACAAGGAGCAGTGCCATGCCCCTAACTGACAAGGAAGCTGGCTCCCACTTTGACAGGCATTAGTCCATTCTGTGACTATTACCTATATATTGCCATTACAAATGGCCTATGAAAAGACTGCAGACTGAGTGAACAATCTTATCCCCAAGTGAAGAAAGAAAAGTATGTGCAGTACACTCTAGTTCAGTGGTTCACAACCTTCCCAATGCTGCAGTCCTTTAATGCCACTCCTCATATCATAGTGACCCCAAACATAAAATGATTTTGTTGCTACTTTACAACTGTAATTTTGCTACTGTTACAAATAGTAATATAAATATCTAATATGTAGACTATCCCATATGCAACCCTAAAGGGGTCATGACCCATAGGCTGGGAACCACTGTAGGCAGACACTTGGACGATAAAATCCAAGATGGCGCTGGTTCCCGATACACTGTAGCAATAGATGATTCCACTGCACATACACCCCTCCCGAGCAGGTGTATGCTGTGCATGCGCCCCTCCCGAGCAGGTGTATGCTAATGAGGGTCTGCCGGAGAACCAATCCAGGAGGACTTGGCAGCTCAGGCTTGGGTATATAAGGAGCTCTCTCCAGGCAGTCAGGGCCATTCCACGCCACTCCACAGAAGCAAGCAGACCTGCAGCACCTAGGAAGAAGAAGAAGAAGAAGGAGAAGAAGAAGAAGAAGAAGAAGAAGAGGAAGAGGAAGAGGAAGAGGAAGAGGAAGAGGAAGAGGAAGAGGAAGAGGAGGAGGAGGAGGAGGAGGAGGAGGAGGAGGAAGAAGAGGAAGAGGAAGAGGAAGAAGAGGAAGAGGAAGAAGAGGAAGAGGAAGAGGAAGAAGAAGAAGAAGCAACATCAAGAAGAGCCAAGAAGAGCCGAGACACCAAGAAGAGCCGTGACATCTAGAAGAGCTGTAACACTTAAGAACCTAGGAAAGCTGTAACACCTAGGTACCTTAAAGAGCTGTAACACCTAGGTACCTAGGAGAGCTGTAACACAAAAAGAAAATTTCCTGAGTAAACCGTCGAGAGAAGAAGTCTCGGTGTTCTGTCATCATTGTTGCTGGTGAGCAGCAGAGGCGCAGAACACAAACCACTCTTCTGGGGGCAACTCTCTATATCAAAGGCAAACTCAACTTTTTCATCTGTAGTACTGACCTGTGCTTCTATAACCTATTTGGGGAACCACTTTCAGCTCCTAAGTTAATGCTCATAAGCACAGCATTTTCCTTTTCATTTCTTTTCATAGGAACTCCAGCTGTTGTTGTTGTTGTTGTTTATGTTGAGTCTTTATCTGGTTTGGTTTATTAGAGTGATATTGGCTTTGTAGAAGATTTTATGAGTATTCTTTCTGTTTCAATTTGTTTTGATTAGTTGAAGAAAATCTAGCTATTGTTCTTTGACAGTCTGATAGTATTCTGCTGTGAATCCATTTAGTCCTGAACTTTGTTTTAGTTGGAAGGTTTTTTATTAATATTTTAATCGCTTTATTATCAATCTGTTTATAATGGTGACTTCTTGGTTTAATTTTGGAGGTCTGGCTGAATCTAGAAATCCACGAATTTCTTTTAGGTTTTCTAAAACTTAATGGAGTACAGGATTTAAAAAAATCCCTAACAGTCAGAATTTGTCTGGTGTGTGTTGAAATGTTTTCCTGTTAGTTTCCAACTCTGTTATTTTTCATCCTTTCTCTCACTGGTTAGTTAGGACAAGGGTCTGCCAACTATGTTTATCTTCTCAAAGAACTATCTTCTCAGATTTGTTGGTTCTTTGAATTGTTTTCTTTGTTTTATTTTTTTGTTTGTTTCTTTGTTTTATTACTGCTATTGTTTTTATAATGTCTTGCCATACACTGGGTTTGGATTGGTTTGTTCTTATTTTGCCAACCTCTTGAGTTGCATTGTTAAGCCATTTATTAGTGTTCTTCCTGATTCTTTAACCTAAATACTTGCTTAGAACTATAATTTTCCTTGGAAGGCTGACTTCAATGTGTTCTAGAGGTCTTGCTGTATTGTATTTTGTATTCATTTAGTTCCAGGGTATTTGTTTATCTATCTATCTATCTATCTATCTATCTATCTATCTATTTATCTATCTATCTATCCATCCATCCACCACACACCCACCCACCCACCTATCTATATCTATCTATCTATCTATCTATCTATCTATCTATCTATCTATCTATCTATCTATCTAATGGTTGACCCAGTCATCACTCAGTAATGAGTTGTTAAATCTCCATGAGGAGTTTTTGCTTTTGGTGTTAAGGTTTCTTGCATTGTAGTCAGGTAGAATATTGGTGTAATTATATATAATTTTTTTGTTTTGTTTTTTCGAGACAGGGTTTCTCTGTGTAGCCCTGGCTGTCCTGGAACTCACTGTGTGGACCAGGCTGGCCTCGAACTCAGAAATCTGTCTGCCTCTGCCTTCCAAGTGCTGGGATTAAAGGTGTGCGCCACGACCATCTGGCTATAATCTTTTTTATTTTGTAAAGACTTGTTTTGTGTCCTAGGATGTGGCCTATCTTTATAAAGAATTCCATGTTCTACTGAGGAGAATTTCTATTCTTTGAAGTTTGGATAGAATAATTGAATATATGTGCTAAGTCTACTATGTGTCAGTCATTTACTATGTTTCTCTATTCATGTTTTTCCAGATGACCACTGTGTCATAGAATGTGGAGTATGTTAATAGTCTACTACTAGTGGATTAATGTTAATCTATTTCTTTAAATCCAGTCAAATAATTTTGCTTAAACTAGACATCCCTGAGTTTAGTGTATATATATTTAGGATAGTAATGTCTTCTTGTTAGCTGTTTCCGTTATTAGAAAGAAATGCCCTTATTTATTTTTCAGATAAGTTTTAGCTTAAAGTCTACTGTAGTGGCTATTTCTGGTTGTTAACTTGACTATATCTGGAATGAACTACAATGCAGAACTGGAAAGGTCACCTGTGATCCTAATCTGTAGGCTGAGAGATACAAGTTTCTGACCTGGATCTTAGCATTGAGGCACACTGGCTATAAATTCCAGAAGAGTAAGACAGAAAGATCTCTGAGTTCAAGATCATCTGTGGTTAAAGGTGAGGTGGCCCACACCTTAAATCTGGGCCACACCATTTGCTGGAGACCTATATAAGGACATTGGAAAAAGGAAGGCTCTCTCTGCTTCACCTGCTTGTCTTGTGGGACTGAGCAGCTGCTAGATCCTTGGATTTCCGTTCACAGCTGCTGCTGACCATTGTTGGGAGTTGGACTACAGACTGTAAGTCATCAACAAATTCCTTTACTATGTAGACACTACCATAAGTCCTGTGACTCTAGAGAACCCTGACTAATACAGATGTCAGATAGTAAGATATTGAAGTCTCCTTGACTCTTGATCCCACTTGATTGGAGTTCTTTTAGCCATCATTTTATTTTAAGTTAGTGCCAATCTTTAAAGCTCATATGTATTTCTTGTAGACAATAAAATAGATTTTGTTTCATGATTAATTCAGTTAGTTTATGCCTTTAGATTGGACAATTGAAGCCTCTGATATCTAAAGTTACTATTGAAATGTCTGTGCTCATTGTGGTCATGGTGGTGATTTTTGGCGATTGTGTTCCCAGTAATATATTGTTTAGTTGCTTTATTAATTATAGCTTTGTATTCTTTCTCACAATCCCTTTACTATGCTCATTTGTCTCTTCAGCACAAAATAATTCTATCTGAAATTTCTCTAGGTTTGGTTTGGATATAATTCTTTGTAGGCTGTTTATGTCCTCAATGTTTTTCTATCTCTTTCAATTACTTCAGGTAGCTTTGCTGAGTGTATTACTTCAGGTTCACTGTCACAGTCTTTTAGGTCTTAAGACACATTGCTTCTGGTTCCTGGTTTTTCTATCTTTCAGAGTTTCAGTTCAGTTGTTTTTTTATTTTTTGTTTTTAATTAGCTTCAATCTTTTTTATACAGTTCAGTCATTATCCCCCTCCTGGTCTGCCCTCCTACATTTCCTCATCCCATTCCTCCTCACCCTGTCTCCTAGAGGATGTCCCCACCCCACCACGCTTCCTCACTTCCTGGGGCCTCAAGTCTCTCCAGGGTTAGGTGCCTCTTTTCTCACTGAGGCCAGGCAAGGCAGTCCTCTGCTTTGTATGTGTCAGGGACCTCTTACCAGGTAGTGTATGCTGCCTGGTTGGTGGTTCAGTATCTGAACTATTCTCCATTTTTGTTCCTGCAGTCCTTTTAAAAAGGAACAATTATACAATTATGGGTCAGAGGTTTTTTTTTTTTTTTTTTGGTTTTTCGAGACAGGGTTTCTCTATATAACTCTGGCTGTCCTGGAACTCACTCTGTAGACCAGGCTTCACCTCGAACTTAGAAAGCTGCCTGCCTCTGCCTCTGCCTCCCAAGTGCTGGGATTAAAGGTGTGTGCCACCACCGCCTGGCTGGGTCAGAGTTGTTTTTTTTTTTTTGACTGTGGGATAGCAACCACATTTCTCCACTTGATGCTCGGCCTTTCTACTGAAGGTGGAATCTACAAGTTCCCTCTCCCCACTGTTTGGCATTTCATTTAAGGCCCCTCCCTTTGAGTCCTGAGTATCTTTCACCTCCCAGGTCTCTAGTACACCCTAGAGGATCACCCACCTCCTATCTCCTGAGGTTGCCTGTTTCCATTCTCTCTACCTGATCATGTTTACTTTATCCATTCATCTCCCTTCTCCAATCCAGGTTCCTCCCTCCCTCTGTCTCCTGTGATTGTTTTCTTCACCCTCTCAAGTGGAATTAAAGCATCTTCATTTGTGCCTTTCAGCTTGTTCACCTTCTTGACCTTCTTGAGTTCTGTGGATTGTAACCTGAGTATTCTGTAATTTTTTTGGCTAATATCCACTTATTAGTGAGTCCATCCCATGCATATACTTTTGGATCTGAGTTACCTCACTAAGGATGATATTTTCTAGTTCCATCCATTCACCTGCAAAACTCAGTATGTCCTCATTCTTTATAGCTGAATACTATTCCACTGTGAAAATGAAGCACAGTATCTGTATCCATTCATCCATTGTGGAGCATCTGGGTTGTTTTCAGCTTCTGACTATCACAGATAAGACCACTGTGAACATAGTGGGGCATGTGCCCCTGTGGCATGGTGGGGCATCTTTTGGGTACATGCCCAAGAGTGGTATAGCTAAGTGTTAAGTTAGAACTATTTCCAATTTTCTGAGGAAACTCCAGATTGATTACCAGAGTGGTTGTACCAGTTTGCAATCTCACCAACAATACAGGAGTGTTCATTTTTCTCCATATCCTTACCAATATGTTCTGTTCCCTGAAATTTTGACCTGCATTTCCTTGATCACTAAGGATCTTGAACATTTCTTTAAGTGCTTTGCAGATATTCAAGATTCCTCTGTTGTTAATTCTCTGCTTATCTCTATACCTCATTTATTTGATTAGGTTGTTTGGTTGTTTGGAGGTTAGCTTCTTGAATTCTTTATATATTTGGGTATTAACCCTTTGTCAGATGTGAGGTAAGTGAAGATAATTTTCCTAATTTGAAGGTTGCCGATTTTTTCTATTGGCTATGTTCTTTGCCTTACAGAAGCTTTCCAGTTTCATGAAGTCCCATTTATCAATTCTTGATCTTAGAGTGTAAGCCATTGGAGTTCTCTTTAGAAAATTTCCACTGTGCCAATGAGTTTGAGGCTCTTTTTTAAAAAAAAAAAAAA
>NW_022196895.1:18625245-18641836 GCF_008632895.1 Mastomys coucha | reverse complement strand
CCAAATTAGAGAGACCATTGGATGACAATCAATAAATTTCCAATTCCTCATATTTTTGGATTTCAATCGATGAGGATATTTTGGTATTATTAATTTTCAAATTAATATATTAAGAAAAAGTAATTATCACTTCCTGTTGTTTTTGTTGTAAAAGGTGGAATTATGTTTGTGTGGACTTGTTGAAAGATTACCTTCTTGTTTCTTCTAGGGTGTAGTTTTGCTCCTTATGTTGATATTTTCCATCTATTATTCTTTGTAGGGCTGGATTTGTGGAAATATATTGTGTAAATTTTGTTTTGTCATGGAATATCTTGTTTTCTCCATCTATGGTAATTGAGAGTTTTGCTGGGTATAGTAGCCTGGGCTGGCATTTGTGTTCTTGTAGGGTCTGTATGACATCTGCCCAGGATCTTCTAACTTTCATAGTCTCTGGTGAGAAATCTGCCATAATTCTGATAGGCCTGCCTTTATAGGTTACTCGCCTTTTTTCCTTTACTGCTTTTAAAATTCTTTGAGGGTGCTATTTTTGTCTTTCTTAAGGTCCTGTATCATCATCATGATAAGTGATTTTAGATCTGAATCTTGCTTTTCTGGGTGTGATGGTTCTTGTTCTGATGATGGCAAGTGACCTTGGTTTGTGTTGTCTATTTTCTTACGGTTGCCCCCCGCCATCTGGTTAACTCTAGTGCTACCTGCCCTTGCTAAATCTGACTGGAGTCTGTCCTTCCTGTGATCCTGTTTGTGTCAGAACTCCTCAGAGTCAAACTGTCTCTGTGATCCTGTGATTCTGGGATCCTGTGATCCTGGGCTTATTAGATCACCTGGGAGTGGGGCTTTCTCTGGGTGTTGTGGGACTGGCTGCAGAGCTTGCGCCCAAGGTCTGCTCTGGACCCCAGCCCAGACAGACCGGAAGGAGTTTGAGGCTCTTATTTATTTTCTCTTCTATTAGTTTCAGTGTATCTGGTTTTATGTTGAGATCCTTGATCCACTTGGACTTGAGTTTTTTGCAAGGTTACGAATATGAATCTATTTTCATTTCTATACATACTGACTGCCAGTTAGACCCCATCACCTTTTATTAAAGATGTTTTCTTTTTTCCATTGTCTATTTTTGTTTTCTTTGTCAAAGATCAAGTATCTGTAAGTATTTGGTTTTATTTCTGGGTCTTCAATTCTATTCCATTGATCAACTTGCCTGTCTCTGTACCAGTACTATACAGTTTTAATCACTAGTGTTCTATAGTATAGCTTGAAGGGATGGTGATTCACCCAGAAGTTCTTTTATTGTTAAGAATTGTTTTCTCTATACTGGGTTTTTTTTTCATATAAAACTTAGAATTTCTCTTTGCATGTCTTTGAAGAATTGTGTTGGAATTTTGATATGGATTACATTGAATCTGTAGATTGATTTTGGTATGATGGCCATTTGGACTATGTTAATCTTACCAATCCATGAGCATGAGAGATCTCTCCATTTTGTCTTCTTCAATTTCCTTCTTGAAAGAGTTCTTGTTATACAGATATTTCATTTATTTGGTTAGAGTTACCCCAATATATTTCATATTATTTGTGAATATTGTGAAAGGTGTTGCTTCCCTAATTTCTTTCTCAGTCTGTTTGTCATTTGTATAAAGGAAGGATACTGATTTGTTTGAGTTAATTTTATATCTGACAACTTTGCTGAAGTTGTTTATCAGTTATAGAAGTCATTTGATAGAATTTTTAGGGTGGCTTATATATACTATCACATCTGCAAATAGTAATATCTTGACTTCTTCTTGGCCAATTTTACCTCCTGATCTTTTGTTGTCTTATTGAATATATATGGAATAGATATGGGGAAAGTGGATGTCCTTGTCTTGTCTCTGATTTTAGTGGAATTACTTCAAGTATCTCTCCATTTAGTTTTATATTGGCTGTTGGTGTGCTATATAGTGCTTTTATTATGTTTAGTTATTGGCCTTGGATTCCTGATCTCTCCAGTGCTTTTAACATCAAAGGATATTGTATTTTGTCAAATGCTTTTTCATCATCTAACAAGATGATCCTGTGATTTTTTTCTTTGAGTTTGTTTATATAGTGGATTACTTTAATGAATTTTCAAATATTGAACCAACCTTGCATGCCTGGGATGAAGCATCCTTGATTGTGGTGAATGATGGTTTCCATGTGTTCTTGGTTTGCTAGAATTTTATTGAATATTTTTACATCTATGTTCATAAGAGAAATTGGTCTGAAGTTCTTTTTCTTTGTTGGGTCTTTGTGTAGTTTAGGTATCAGAGTAATTGTGGCTTCATAGAATGAATTAGGTAATGATCCTTCTGTTTCTATTTTATGGAATAACTTGAGGAGTGTTGGTATTAGGTCTTGTTTGAAGATCTGATAGAATTCTGCACTAAGGCCATCTGGTCCTGGGATTTTTTTTGGTTGGGAGTTTTTTTTTTTTTTTTTTTTTTTTAATGACTTCTTCTATTTTCTTAGAGGATATAGGCCTGTTTAGATAGTTTACCTGCTCTTGATTTAACTTTGGTACATGCTATCTGTCTGAAAAAATATCCATTTCATTTAGATTTTCCAGTTTTGTTGAGTATTGGCTTTTGTAGTAGGATCTGATGATTTTTTAAAATTTCCTCAGTTTCTGTTTCTATGTCTCCCTTTTCATTTCTGATTCTGTTAATTTTGATACTGTCTTTGTGCCCTTTAGTTAGTTTGGCTAGGAGTTTATCAATCTTGTTGATTTTTCTCAAAGAACCTTGAGAAATACACTTTCTTTGTTATGTATACCTCCTGTTTTGTGGTATGTCATAAGGAGTTTCTTTTCTGCTCTTGTCTAGTTCATGGTCTGTGCTTCTTATATGGGCATTTGTATGTGTATACCTTTGTTTCATTCATGAAAGTTTTCTCCTGTGATTTTGTTGAAGATCTGTTCTATGCTCTTGATTTTGTTTTGTATTTTTTTCTCCATCATCTATGCCCATATTTATAGGCTTGGTTTTGTAATGGTATCTCACATTTCCTGAGGGTGTCTTTTCTGTGTTCTGTATTTTGCTTGATTCATTCTATTTCCAAGGCTTTTCTTCGAATTTTCTAATCGTGCTATTGAGTTTTTCAGGCCCAGCTTATTTCATGGAATCTTCTTCCATGCTTCTATCCATGGCTGAATTTTTTTCTTAAGTCTTGAACTATCTTTGGTATTTCTGTCAGCCTTCATTTGTGTTTTTCCTCAGCATCACTCAGGCATTTACTCTCGTTACACCCTTTCTCCTTGATTTCACTGAATTTTTTTATGTTTTTTCTTTAAACCCCTTAAACTCAATTCTTTGATGAAGTTTATGATTTTTTTTTGATCCTGGATTTCATCAAGGTAACATTTATAAGCATTGACAAATATTTCACATAGCTGGTAGGATCTGGAGAAAAGATATTGGCTTGAATTTTTTTTATATCATTGGTATTCTCACAATGATATCCGGGCATGTGCCCTTCCTTTGTGAGTTCTGAGTTTGGTAGAGGTTGAGGATGAGTAGATATGGAGATGTGTTGGGTCAAGAGGTTAGGAATTATTTCAGTGGAATAAAGTCAGTTGGATAGAGGTGACAGATTGATTTGGTATTTAGGATGTACTTCTTGTGCCAGTCTGGGGTATGGGGAGAAATTTCTTCTTTTTTCTGAGAAGAAAGATTGGGTGTGATATGGGAGAGCTCTATAGTTTGTGGGATGGGTAGGGAGGACCCTGGCCTAAGCCTAGAGCTCCTTTGTTGGGAAAGTATAGAAGGCAAGAATAGGCTTGTAGAGTTGTTGTGGGACTCAGCCTAACTCTGGTGAATTTCAAAAAAGTTGTGGATGGGGAGATCAGGGATATTCACCAACCTAGAACCTGGAGGAGGGTGTGAGGTGTCCAAGTCATACAGTAGAAGCAGTGTGGAAGGGACTTGTGTGTGGTTGCAGATGGGACAGACCCCAGTGGGACTCTAAAGCTTTTGAGGTGTGCTCAGAGCAGACTGCTCTTAAATGATACACACTTATATTCATAACGAATTAACAATAATTTCTAAATGTAATTATTTATGTCTAAATTAAATAAAACATGAATTCCCAAGTACTAATATTTCCACTAATATGATGTCTTCCTATCAAATGGGTCATTCTGGACCCCAACAATAAAAAACAAACTAAGTTTCCATCAACTTTTACCTATTTAACTGCTCAGTTCCAACATTCATTTAGCTTAATCATAGTATTAAATCAGTAAAAGACTGAAATGGCAAGGTCACAGTACTTATGTACAGGTCTTGTTGCTTTTAGTAATACAACTACAACATTAATTCATGCTCCCTTCTGTCTCTTTTAGTGATGTTGGCTTACACATTTGTAGCAAATGTGAATGGTATTGAGTTTGCATTCTACTTGACATTCCATACCATCCTACAATAGCCTGTAATAGTAACACTCTAGGCAATTTTCTTGTCTTAAAGATCCATTCTTTCTCAGATACTCAAACCTCTTCCTAGCAAATCTCTTGAAACTACCTTTTTATTATCTGTAATTTTTCTTTTCCCAGAACATCATATAATTCAGATCCTACAGTATTTATCTTATCTAGATGATCTTCTCTCCCTTAAAGTTGGCACTTAAGTTCCATACAGATCTTCATCTGGTATAATAAATATTTTCTCTTTATTGTTGAATCATATTCCATTGTAAAATTGCACACCAACTTATTCATTTGTCTATTGACGGCAATCTTGACTTCAATTTTGGCAATAATGAATAAATAACACTGTTATAAATATTTTATTTTTATCTGAACTCAACTTTTTAAGTCATTTGGATAAATACTTGAGAAAGAGATTACTGGAGTATATGGTAAAATCTTTTTACTTGTAAGGAACTGTCTTCAAAGAAAATTTCTGGTTTTATATTTCTTTTAGCTATGAAGAAAAATATTTATTTGTTTGTTTCTTTGCCAAGAACTGGTGGTGGTCAATTTTTCTGGCATTCTAAGTGGTGTGTTGTAATTTACTAAGCCTGTATTCACTTATAAATGATATAGATCTCCCTTTTGCCACCTGTATATCTTGGGTCAGTTAGTACGTTATCTGCAAATCTTTTGCCAGATTCTTGGATTTTTTTATTGTGGGAGTTGGGACTCCTTATAAATCTTGCTCATATTTTCTTTAGTGGAAGTGTATTTTCACGTATTATTTCCCGTATTTTAACTCTTTGTTTAATAAAGTTTTTTTCTGTTGTCACTTTATTTTTTTAAATTATTTTTTACACACCATATTCTATAACCCGCCCTCTCATCCACCCTCCAATTGCTCCACATCCTACACCTTCTCCTCACTCCCTCTTGTCTCCAGGTGGATGTCCCCACCCCCAACCCCACCAGACATCTAAATTGCCTGGGACCTCCAGTCTCTTGAGGGTTAGGTATATCATCTCTGAATGAACACAGACCCAGAAGTCCTCTAGTATATGTGTGTTGGGGGCTTCATATCAGCTGGTGTGTGCTGTCTGATTGGTGGTCCAGTGTTTGAGAGATCCCGGGGGGCCAGATTAATTGAGACTGCTGGTCCTCCTACAGGATTGCCCTTCTCCTCAGGTTCTTTCCACCTTCCCTAATTCAACAACAGGGTTCAGCTGCTTCTGTGCATTGGTTGGATGCAAATATCTGCATCTGACTCTTTCAACTGCTTGTTGGGTCTTTCAAAGGACAGTCATGATAGGTCCCTTTTTGTGAGCACCCCATAGCCTCAGTAATAGTGCCAGGCCTTGGGACCTTGAGCTGGATCCCACTTTGGGTCTGTCTCTGGATTTTCTTTTCCTCAGGCTCCTCTCCATTTTCATCCCTGTAATTCTTTCAGACAGAAACAATTATGGGTCAGAGATATGACTGTGGGATGGCAACCTATCTCTCACTTGATGCCCTGTCTTCTTGTAGGAGGTGGGTTCTATAAGTTCCCTCTCACTACTGTCAGACATTTCATCTAAGATCCCTTCCTTTTATTCCTGAGAGTCTCTCACCTCTCAGGTCTCTGGTGGATTCTGGAGGGTCCTCCCAACCTCCTATTTCCCTGATGATTTTCAGAGACACTTCCTTGTTTATAAAGAGAAAATGCTCTCAAAAACTGTTATCAGATGAAATACAACACCACATAGAACACACTATGGAAATTGTGGGATTATTTCTCCCCTTGTCCATATAAAAAGTAAAATAAGCAGCCAAAAGCTACGTTTCTCTGGGTAGAGTCAATAGACACATTACATTAAGTTCCTTGTAAGTGTGTGGTCTATTCCTAACAGAGAGTGTGTTTCATGCTGCTTTTAAGACTCCAGTTTGTCAAGTTCACTCCTGAGTGGAGAAAAATAGGGTGCCATGGAAAGGAATCATTTTAAAAGTTGTAGATGGGAAAATATGTCAGTCTACAAAGTGCTTTCCTGGTGTGTGAAAACAATGCAAACAAACAAGCAAGCAAACAAAAGACAACCAAGCAAGAAACAATCAAGTGTGCTAGAGTGCTCTTGTAACTTCAACCCAGGGGAAGTAGAGACAGGTAGCTTCCTGGGGTTAGATAACCACTCAGTCTAGTCTACTTGATGAGTTTCAGGCCAGTAAGAAGCCCTGTCTCCAATATAGGTGGACTACACCTGAGAAGCAGTACCCAAGATTGTCCTCTGATCTTTACACACATGCACACACACACACACACACACACACACACACACACACACACAGAGAGAGAGAGAGAGAGAGAGAGAGAGAGAGAGAGAGAGAGAGAGAGAGAGAGAGAGAATTGCATGTACAACTAGCATACAACCATACATACATATAGAGATTACATTCTACTGCTGACTGTGGTGGCTCCCTCCAGTCCCAGAGTGTAGAGTGGAAGGCAGCTTCCTGTACTCCAGTGAGGGTCTATACTAGCTTATGCTTCTGTACCATCTCCTGGATAAAAATGTTTCTGATCATCATGAGCCAGTGTTTTCCATCCCCCCAATCACCACTTCATAATGAAAGTACCATATGCAGAAATTCCTGCAGCAGTTCATAGTTTTAAGACAATTTTTTAGTCAAACACTAAAATCTATTGCTTTCAAAATTAGTGTAAATAAAGATGTTGCCAATCCAAGATCTGGTGTGTCCCAGAATCTCAAAAGTTTTGAACACTGAAAGAGGTTACATTCATATCTGTCTCTGAAAGCATTCTATGTCCCTACTAAATGAACAGTGAACACAATAGTAAGAGTGTTTATAACCCTGAGTTCATAGAACCCTCCTTGGATTCCAGATCAATACCACCAAATGCCTCTTTTTATGAGATGTGTTCTTTTATAATTTTGTGAGCCTGTCAACTGTTTTGTTAATATTTTATAACAGACAGTAAATGTCTTGAGGTTCCAGAATTGTCATATACTGCCTGGGCTTCTTTCTGTTGCTTGCTGTGACATCAAAACCATTTGATATGTGTATAGAAGGCTCTTGTCTGTGCATAGCCTCTATTTTCACTTTATAAGTATGTATACAGGAGAGATCTATAAAATCAAACTTTAATGACATTGAAGATTTGAAAGGGGAGTTTAGAGATCTGTGTACATTTTTATATTCTAGATTTTACTCTTGGTGAAAAATACTCTGTGTCTTTTTTCCCCAGACAACAACAGCCTTTTTGAGTTTTTCATATTTATAAAATTTGAGGTTCTCTTTACAAGTTGATAAGGAAAGTATTAAAATAGGGAGCAATATTTATAGCACCTGCAAATACATTATTCCCAGAATAAATTCTGCTAGAATTGCTACTATATTAGAACTGTGTCACAATAAAATATGTCCCACTCTTCATGAATTCCTCTTGATCTTTAGCTAACTATAAATTGTTTGTGTAACGGTGTGTAGATGAAAGTGTGTATATGTGTGACTGGGACTGGGAAAGAGTGTGTGCATGTATGAGTGCGTACAAGTGAATACATTTAATTAGAAAGTCAAGGTAAGTATTGTTAAAATCCTTCAAATAAATGTCAACACATTAACAGGAGCTCCAAATTTACTTTTTAAATAGAGATGGTATTTAGGAAACATGTCACTACTGAAAATGAATTTAAATGTGTGCACAGAGATTTTTTCCTCAAATATTTTAACTTGAATATAATTAAACAAATCCTAAAGCTGCAAGACTGATCACATATCCTTCAGGTTATTGCAAACATTGTTACCTATGCACTTGTTCTATGTGTGTGCATCTGCGTGTCAGTGTATAATTAGCTGTTGTGAAGTGGATTCCTTGCACTTGGACATGACCATGACTACACTGAAGTACAGATCTCCTATCACTTTAGTAGAGACTCATGACACTGTCTCACTAACGTTCCATCTTGGTTAGAGTGTGGAGGCTCACAAGGCCTCCACAAATCCCAAGGCTGTATACCAGGTAACCAATCAATTGGTAGGGAAGTTAGTGTAGTCAGTGTACCTGCTCAGGAATTACTCAGGGACTCAGTGATATACATTTTCAAGAGTCATCCATGCTGTGAAGGGGACACTGGTGGTTCAGTTCCCTGTGTGCTGTCTAGCATATGCCCTATGTTGTAGTTATCATTCAGTCACTTTTGCTCCAGCAAGAAATCCTGATAAACCAATGCTTCACCAAGCTGAAGTTGGACGGCACCCATTTTTGTTTGTCTACTGGCCTTTCCTTTTTTTTTCTCTTCATCTTTTAGGAACTCTATTTTCCTTCCACCTTTTTTCCTTTTGCTCAGGTGTCTGCAAATTAGCCCAGAACCACTCAGTGGTGGCTCTAATACACTCGGTGGCCTGCGCTGTGGGAGATGCTGACCTGTCCTCAGTGGCTGGCTGCGCACTTTAGTCTTCCATGGGGAACTGCTGGTTGGGCACAGAGGGTACCTGCACACCCTCAGACCAATTGGCGACCTCAGGCTGAGCAGCAGTGAACTCAGGAGCCGGTGCAGTCCATTCACCCTGGAATTCCTCCTTGGTCACAGCCTTCTCAGCAGCAGCCTGCTCCTCTTCCTCAACCCCCTCTGGGTCTCTGTAGAAGTAAAGATCAGGCATGACCTCTCATGGATGCTCACAGGAGATAGTACCTTGCATGTGGAATACTTCCTGGGTCAGCATCCACCACATCAGACTCACTGAGTGGGCTCCCGTGTTGTTGCATGGGATGGCAATGTCCACATAGCTCAGGGAAGAATCTGTGTTACACAGAGCAGTGGTGGGCAGGTTGACATAAGAGGCCTCTGTGGCCCTAAGATCAGTCACTCCCTGAAAGCTGCTTGGATCTGGTTAGGGAAGGTCCCAGGTGTGAAGCGGCATGTGGCCAGTGTTCCTGGAGGAGATGATGCTGATGTCAGCAGGGTTCTCAGCAGGGTTCTCAATGGCAACAATAGCTCCAGCTGCGAGCAACAGCTTCTCTGAGGTCCTCTTCAGATTTATGATGTAGATACTGTAGATACCATCACTTTTCCTTTTGTAGATGTACTGCTCCACCTGAAAGTCAAGGTTAGTGCCACCTAAGTGGGTGTCTGCAGCAAAGAATTCGAGGACACCCTCCTCCTTCTTCTCCAGGATGTCAAGGGCTCCGGGCATTGTGTGAGTTTCCCTTTAAGCTGGAATGGGAACCAAGAACAATGCACTGTGGACCTGTCCCCAGGTAGCTCGTAAAGCCTAATGCCCTTTCTATGTGTGGTAAATTATATCTCTCCGAGAAATCATACAATAAACTAGTTCTCAGCTTATGGAGACAAGTCCTTTTTTTTTTTCTCTTCTATTCACTTTGATAAGGAGTTTCAGGGCATGATCAGCCTCATAAAGGCTTTTGGAAGAAGACCCAGGGTCAAAGGCTACTGTACATCTTATTTCATTAATCCCAAAGAGTTAAGATGGTGTGTCCAAATCCACTGCATGTGCTCTCTTAATACTGCATACAAGCATCCATACACTGGCAAGTTTGTATATTAGCAAATGTAAAAATCCACAATTTCCAGAAATAATTATTTACCTTTAGTTCTTTTTAATTTACTAAAGATACCAAATATTTCTCTTGTCATTGAAATCTGTCAAATAACTCATATTAGGTTTTAGTGAGAACATCACAAAATATCTTATTTTTGATGAAGCTAATGTAATCCTAAATTAGCTATTTAATAGAGTAAGTTAATTAGAATTAATGCTAATTTTGTTCCTAATTAGACATAATAGATATTAGGGCTATAAAAGGTGCTTCTCAAGATATATGCAACCAACTGCAGTCTCCTTGGATCGGTGAACTAAACTGTGATACACACTCTAGAGTGATACAAAGAATTGTTGAAGTTTACCTTGTCTCCAGCATCCCCCAGAGCCAGGGAGATATTTTGTTTGTTTGTTTTTGCAACTAACTTGGAAGTTGTTGAAAGTTAGCAAATTGGTTGAAAAAGAAATTAAAGTTAGCAAATTGGTTGAAAAAGAAATTAAAATATTTATGTGCAAGGCAACAGGGTTAGGAAAATATCTCCTGGGTTTTATAATTTGGCCAAATACAAAAAAAATCTCTCTTTTAGAATCCAAATACTTCTCATTTTGGCATCAGGCATTGCATAATTTTAGCTACATTTTTTCAAACATATATTCTTTTCAAAGTATTTTCTCTGATTTGTAGCTGACAGATTTTATATAGATATATAAAGTCATGTATGCATATATTACATGAAAGCACAAGCAAATCAGCAAGAAAGAGAAAGGGGGTTAGTGGGACACTTGGGAAAGGAGATGGAGAGCATGCCGAAGAACATGGCCAAAGAAGTTTATATTTTATATGAAATTGTCCTTATGAAACCCAGTAAAATGTACAAAAGTATATATTAATAAAAAAAAGACAAAACAAGACCATGATAAATTGACAAACACTACTACTTGAACTGTAGAAGTCCCTATACCATCTACTTCTACCTCTCTAGAAAAGTAGTAATTTGGAATTTTGGTTAAATAGCTCTAAATTGTTTACAGCTTATCACATGAGAATGCATATTTATGCTATGCAGTATGCAGTCTTATGTAGTTCCTTGACAAATCTGTGTGGGAAGAGTCAAGAATACATTTTTAATGTTTTCTTTTAAATTTAGATGTTCATGAAATGTGGCTCACTTCTCAGTTTCTCTACAAAGAATATGTATTAATATCTGTAGAATGCCTACTGCTGACAACAGGAAAGATCTAGAAAATTGGAAAAAATGTACTATTGTTTAAAAAAGCATTATGTAATTCATTCTTTTTTTAATAAGATTTATTTATTTATTTATTTATTATATGTAAGTAGACTGTAGCTGTCTTCAGACACTCCTGAAAAGGAAGTCAGATCTTGTTATGGATGGTTGTGAGCCACCATGTGGTTGCTGGGATTTGAACTCAGGACCTTTGGAAGAGCAATCGGTGCTCTTAACTGCTGAGCCATCTCTCTAGCCCAATTCATTCTTTAAGAGCTGTGATTTTTAAACTACTTGTATGATGGATATTCTCCCAAATAATATAGAGTAAAATAATATTTTTATTATATTCCCAATTTCATTACAGTGTTACAAAACCTAGTTGGATTTTTTTAATTTTCAGTATTGTTCAATACTGAAAATTACATTTCATTAGTCCATCAGAAAAAAAAAAGTGGGAATCAATGTAATGATTTCTTTGGCCGCAGTGGGGACAGTTCATATGTTAGAAATGTTGTCTTCTCCCTTCAGAATAATCCCTCCTGTCTCTTTGATACATGTATCAGCATCACTCTGTGTACCAAAAAATAGGATAGTGTACTTGTTTTCCCCTTTAAAATGAAAGTTTAAACTGTTGAAAATCCAATATTTGCTTTAAGCTCCTCCTTTAAAGCTCTGATGTACAGCAAGGGGCCAACCTTTCTACACTAGCCTGTTGAGATTTAGGTAGTAGCAAACACCCTGAAGCTCGTGTTGGGCACCTCACAGTCTATCAGAACAGCATCCAGGAAAGCATCAGCTGAGGCATTGCAGGAGAAGTGGGTAAAAGCCTGTGGGAAGGGAGTTTAGATGGAACTCATTCTCTGAGAACTGACAGCTAAGACAACTTCCGCACAGCTCATTGATCATAGAGAGATGGAGGTTTGCAGGCATGGAGTGCCTTCGCCCCTACATTCTAGTCTCCAGAAGGTACTCTGTAGGCTACAGAAAGAGAAACCTGGACATCAACCCTTCACCTACATACAACATGTTCTGCTGGCAATGGTGGCACTGAACTTGTGGGAGTGACCAGCCAATATTTGGTTTGACTTAAGGTCCATGAGAGAAACAGACTATACCCTAAACTATGTGGATACCCAAGAAATTGAGACTGGATAGTCCAGATACCTAGGGTAGAACTAAATAGTCTTGGTTAAAAAAAAAATCAGTAAAATGATCCCTAATGATATTTTGTATATGCACAGATTGGAACTTTGTCCAGTTGTCATCAGAGAAGCTTCCTCTGACACAGATGAGAACAGGTGAAGAAACCCACACCCAGATGCTATGTGAAGAGAGAGTCTAGCTTGGAGGTCTCCATCGTGTCCCTCCCCTTGGAGACTGGGGGTTAGTAAGAAGAAGGGAAGAAAGACTGTAGGAGTCAGAGGGGATAGACAGCACCAGGAGAATGCGGCTCACTGAAACTAAGCAGGGTTCAAATAGTCCCACAGACGTTGAAGTGACAAGCTTAAGGCCTAAGACATGGGTCTGTACCATGTTCTCTGTGTATATTCTATGGCGATTAGCTTGGTGTTTGGTGAGATTCCTAAGAGTGGGAACAAGTTTAACTTTGATTCTTTTGCCTGCTCGTGAGACTCTTTTCCTCCTCTTGGATTGCCTTGTACAGCCTCAGCAGGAGGGCTTTTGCCTTGTCCCATTGTAGTTTGTTTCGGCTTGTTTTGTTTTGTCTAGGAGGACTGCTCTTTTCTGAAGAGGAAATGGATGAGGAGTGGATCTGAGGAAGAGAGGAGATGGGATGGAGCTAGGAGTAGTTGAGGGAGGGGAAATTGTGGTTGGGATGTATCATATGAGAAAAGAATCTATTTGAAAAAGAGGAGAGAGAGAAAGAGGGAGAGGGAGAGGGGGAGAGAGAGGGAGAGAAAGAGGGAGAGGGAGGACAGGGAGCTAGTGAGATGGCTTTGTAGGTAGGAGCACTTGCTCTAACTGGATGACTTGAAGATGTTCCTATTTCCCACATAAATATAGAAAGAGAGAAACCCACTGCAGAAAGTATCCTCCGACCTCACATGTGCACTATTGCGGACACATGTGTATGCCTACACATAAAGGACAAACACACATACTATATAGTAAAAAGAGTTCTAAAAGAGATGACTAGTGGGGGAATTATTCCTGCCATAGCAGAGCACCGCACTATATGCCTATAGGTATCTTACACTGGTAGGACTCAGGATAAGACGAATGAGGCAGAGCCTGCTGAAACCAGCCCCTAATCAGCCTTTGGCTCACAAAGGCCCAACTGATGGGAGAGGACAGGAGAGCAGGGAGGAGCACAGAATAGAGCACCAGCCACTAGGTCCTCAGCATGGGTTGAACTGTCCTGAGACCACTGTATATCTAGAAGCTTTGTTGTGGACTCCTTTCCTTTGACAGGATTATCTGTGGTTTTGGTTATGACTGTCATACACACACAAAAAAAAAGAGTCAAAATGTGGATCAACTATAGTATGGAAGACACATGCACTAACAGTTCATAACATATTGTTTAAAAATGCTAGTGAGGTACTGTGAATAGTATGATGAATGCTACTATCTTAGCCTTCATAATTCAAATTTTATTTATTTCTATATTTGTTGATATACTTAGCGCTCACGCGCGCGCGTGTGTATGTGTGTGTGTGTGTGTGTGTGTGTGTGTGTGTGTGTGTGTGTACACATGTGTCATGGCTTATACGTAGAGGCCAGAGGACAACTTTCAGGAGTCCATCTTCTTCCTACACTGGTTGTATTTGAAGGCTGGGACTCAGGTCCTCAGGCTTGGCATCAGCACCTTTCCCACCTTGCAGGCCCTAGTTGCACAGTCCAGTGTGACCACTGTATTTATTTGATAAAGTCTGGCTTTCTAGAGGTAATTATGGGGCTACTGAATGAACATGATGTCAGAATCTGACCCATATTTGAGGTTAAACTCCACTATTTCCTGCCAGTGTGAACTAAGGGACGTAGTTTAATCACTGAGAGATTCAACTGGTAGTGATTCTTCCCTGTAAGTATTAGCTTTAAGTTCAAGAATATTTTAAAAGTTTTTAACACATACAATTTGATATATCCAAAGGAGACCATCTGAGAACTTCTGCCTTACTGAGTTGTGGTTCCTGCATCTCTCGCATGTCAGAGAAGACTACCAGGGAGCCTGGACCTTTTTACCCTGTAGCTGTAGAAGGAAGGGGTCTCTTCCTTCCCTGCCTGTGTGGGGTCAAAGAAGAATTCAAGATATAAAGCATCAAATTATGGCAAAAACTGTCAGTTTTACCTCTACCGACCATATTTTACAACATAACTGTGGAAGATTTACATTTCAGATAACATAGCACTCAGCTTCAGAAAGCAGTCAATGGAAGGGAATATAGACAATAATTCTAGAGGGTTTTAAACCTTCTACTCGTAATTTAAAAGTATATTGTGTCATATTTTCAGTAGAGCAAACATCTACTTCACATGAGTTTTATTTCATAGGTTTTAGGGAAAAAATAATAGATTATTTCTATGCTGAATCACTGACCAAATTGGTAAGAGGCAGCATTTTGCCTTGCTAACATTTCTGAAAAATGACATGGCTTAATTAACTAGAGGTGATAAAATGTGTCTCTCATCCACATCACAAGCAAAAGTGAACAAATAAGGCTCGTGGCAACTGCTTAAAAAACATTCAATGGAAAAATTTCATTTTTCCTTATGGCTGTATATAAATCCATTGTGCAGTATGTCATATCTCCTTTGTCTGTTCATCCTTGGAGTAATCATCTACTGATAGACTCTGTATTATTAGTGTCAATCATGGAGACCTGACAAAAGGTCAGGTCTCTGGCCAAGCCTGTTGGGTGGGTAGGGGGGACTGTCTTGATTACGTTAACTGAAGACGGGAACACCTGCCCACTCTGGGTGGTATCATTCCCTGGATGAGATCCTGGATTATAAGGAGAGAGGTATCTGAGAACGAGTAGGCAGACAGCACCCCTGCTTCCTGATTGTGGATGCTATATGGCCAAGTTTGAAGGTCCTGCAGCCTTTATTTCTCCACTGTACCCTTGAGCAATGAGCTGGAATGAGCTAGTCTTCCTTTCTATTTTTTTTTTTTTTTGTTATAGGATTTTTATAACAGAGGCAGAAACAGAAATGAAGATAGACATGCAGGTTGATTTCATTTTCTAGCTATTGTGAACAGAGCATCAGAAGATGCCTGTGTGCAAGTATCTCTTTGTGTTAATTTAACTCATAACTTACATCAATGTGGATCATGCCATATGTAGTCAGCATCTAGACTGGCTGGTGTGTGATTAAGAATGCTCCTTGCCTCCATACCTTACATAATGTAGTGTATGACTTGTGTAATGTATGACTATGTAGCAATCACTGTAAAATGCTGAGAAAATAAAATTTCTTAAATTAACAAATATTTTGTACATAACAAACCATGTATAGATCAAAAATACATGTCATTAATTTTCATAAAACTCTTACAATCTACATGGTTAGTATATATACTAACAAAACCATAAATTAGTATTGGGATTTTTATTTCAGAACATTCAGAAACTTTCCATTGCAGCACTCATGGGTGGGAAAGAAAAGCTAATATCATAGAAGTATTTTTAAACCCAGTGAGAATGGAAATGCAACTAGCAAATTTTGTGAAAAATATTTAAAAATAGCCTTAAGACCATCTCAATAAAAAGAAAAGTTTAAACAAGTGTTTTAAATTTTCAACTAAAATGAACTTCAGACTCAATGATAAGTCAAAGAAAACTGCAGTAGATTAAAAAGAAATAATAAAGATAAAAGCAAAAATTCTAGAAAGTGGATGTTTTTAATGAAATTATAAGTTCTTTAGAAAACAAAAACTATTCACACTTTTTGCTAAACTAATAAAGTAAATTGACATATAAAGGAAGACATGAAGATAACAATATTGAAACAGAAATTTTTATATTTTTAGATATTTTCAAAGCATACTTTAAAAACCTCTCTACAAAACAATTTTTAACAAAACTGTTCCTATTAAACATTGAATGCATCAACACACCAGGTTCTGTAGGAGAAAGCCTTGAAGTTGTTAAGTAAATTCATAACAATTAACACAGGACAGCTAATTCCCAGGGGAAATGTGGCAGATCCTTTTTAGTACTTAACATTGTTTTGCTCAAGTCAATTAAATAAAACATTGTGATAACAACATGTGAATTAGAAAATAAGTAGAAATTCTCTGTTAGCCAAAGGTCAAGAGAATACCCAGGAGAACCGAGAGAATTGATGATATTGCCAAAAAGTAAGTAGGACAGTACACTCATGAATAATATATAAAAATCAATAATTCTTCATAGCAACAATA
>NW_022196895.1:18622919-18625235 GCF_008632895.1 Mastomys coucha | reverse complement strand
GCAGAAACTATGAAAATAGTGCACAGAGAAAACACATCTACTTCAACAAGACAAGCCCACCTAAGAACAGTGTCTTTTTTTTTTTCTGAAACAAATGTATACATTTTATACATTCCAATAAAAGTGCCATTAAATTCATTCCATGCAGATAGAAAGCTGTCTATTAAATTTAATGTGAAGGAATTCTAATGCAAGAATCATTTAGAAAGCGGCTGAAAATACAGCTCAGTTGGCAGAGAGTTTGCCTAACATACATGAAGCCCTCAGTATCGGATTAATCCAGGCTTAGGGTATACACTGACAATCCCAGCTTTCAGGACACGGAAGCAGTAGTGAAGGGCCATCCTTAGTTACATAGGGCTAGCCTAGAATCCATGAGCTTCTGAAAAAGAGGAGATCACACACTGTGGTTACAGAGCTAGAACTGACCATGACCTCTCTCACTGACTGTTAATTTTTACAGTGTTAGATGTGCTGTGAAGGCTGTCAAAGGAGAAAAAAACATCATGGATCCTCCCTGGCACATTACCATGTACCATGCCGGGTAAGATGTGCTCACTGGTGCAATAGTGAGCTAGCCTTTCTGAGGGAAGCCATGTCTCTTCTGACTGGACTTAAAAGGTGTACTTCACAGAAAGTAACTTGTGCCTGATATCGGAAATATAGTTTTTGTTTTTGTTTGTTTGTTTGATTGGTTGGTTGGGTTTTTTTTTTTTTTTAAATGTCATGGAGATCACAGGTTGAAGAAGGAACTGTGCTATTTTGAGTTTGCTAGTCACATTGTCCACTTGCCTTATTTTATTGACGCGTATGCCCATAGAGTTTTGCTGCTTTCAACCATGGTCAGAAATGCTTCTTACTGCAGTGTCATCAGTAATACAGACAGAGGCTCATAATTCCTCCAAGTGCTGAGATTAAGTGACTGTGAATCCTCAGCCAAGGTTGAGACATTTATGCCAACCTGCCTGTCCCTCAAGGCTCAGAGAACACAGCAGAAGAAATAGAGCAAAGAATGTAAGAGACCGAGGATGAGGCCGAGTGCTCTGAAATGCTGTCCTCTGGCCTTAGATGGCTATTGTACATCACATTCCAGTAAGCACTCCAAAGCTACATCAAGCTGAAGAGCTATTGGCAGTTTATCTTTGCTGGGTGGAGGAGAGACATATTTTGTTACCCACAGCCTCTGACAAGTTGTCCATCCCCAGTAGATTGCTCTACACGCTTGCACATGTGGGGATCACTAACTTGACCTACTGGGTTCTTTAAAATAAGGCAAGGAGTTGGAAGAAGGAATGTAAAAGAGAGTATCCATGGAGCTTTTTAAGACAATGGGGAGGAGAGATGATCATGTTTCAGTGAATACATGTTTGAAATTCTGAAGAGTAAAGAGAAATGTCAATGATATGAAATTAGGAAAGAAATATGTGAAAGATCCCTAGGGGATCAATTAGGGACCAAGGGGTCAATTAGAGACCATAGAATTACTTTACAAGGTATTCTTGTTCTAAATTTTCAAAGAAATAAAGTATACCATTAAAAGAGAAAATAAAAGAATAATTAGCAAGATGATGATGAAGAAGAATAGTATGAGCTAGAAAGAGAAAAGTTGGAAAAGATAAATATCTATGGCTCACACCATATAACAAAATATTCCCTCCACAGGAACCATTGAGCTAAATATTAAGGCTACATACAAGTAATAGAGGAAATTCGTGTGACTCTCTGCAACCTGGTGAAGAGGCTTCTCATTTGAAAGCCATATCCACATATATTACTTTAAAAGCTGACAAATTCTATGGTATTTGTAAAAACTAGTTGTGAGGGCTATTTATGGTTGTCAATTTGACATCTAAAATGAACTAGAACCAAAAATGGTGGGGCACTCCTTTGAGGGAATTTTGTTTAATTGAAGTGGGAAGATCTATTTTTAATCTGGATCTTTGAGGTGGGAAGACACACTTTTAATCCAGAGATTTTGAGCAGGGGGCCCACCTCTAATCTGGGCCACACCTCCTGCTGGAAACCTATACAAGGACATGGAAGAAGGAAGGCTTGTTAGCAAGTTCATTTCTTTATAGGCATTAGAGCATACTTCTTTAGAATTTCAGTGAATACTGAAAACTAGCTGAGATATCCAGTCTTGTGTAAAAAACAGTTACTAGATTCTTGGGCCAGAAGGCTGCCATTAATGGATAAATTAGACCACAGCCTTTAAGTCATCCTAATAAATTATATATTATATATAGACAGAGCCATATACTAGTAAACTTTTCTGGAGAGAGAGAGAGAGAGAGAGAGAGAGAGAGAGAGAGAGAG
>NW_022196895.1:18541259-18622909 GCF_008632895.1 Mastomys coucha | reverse complement strand
AGAGAGAGAGAGAGAGAGAGAGAGATTGGAGACTGTATAAAGATAAATGACAAACAAGAGAAAACTATACAGTGTACTGCCCAGCTGAATATTTTATGTGTATTTGCATGTATGTGTGAGAATGTGGTACAGGTGTAAATAATGTGTGTACACATGTGTGGAGTTGTGTCATACATGAGTGCACATACAGGGGTCACCCAAGGGTGTTGGTTGTCATTCTCTATCACTCTCCAACTTATCCTTTTAATACAAGGTCTTTCACTGAACCCAGACCTGGATGGCAACCAGCAAGTCCCATTGAGCCCCACTGATTGTCCTATTTTTATTTCCCACATCTCTGAGGTTATAGATGTATGCCCACGCCTGGCTTTTTCTGTAGTTCTATAAATTCCAACTTACATCTTCATAGTATACCAGTTAGTTTTTGTCAACTTGGAACAAACTAGAGACACCAGGAAAGAAAGAACCTCAGTTAAAAAATTGCCTTGATCAGATTGGTTATGTGTCAGTGAGTTGTTTTATTTACTAATGATTGTGGGAAGTACCATCCTGGCCATGCTGTCTTGGATGGTGTAAGAAAACCATGGACAAGAAAGCAAGCCATTACTCAGCACTTTAAAATCTCCACAATCTCTACTTCAGTTCCTGTCTCCATGTACCTGTTTGAGTTCCTGCCCTGGCTTCCCTGTAATGATGGATTTAACAGAATAGACTTAAGAAGTTCCCATCTTTAACCTGTGAGATGTAAACTCTTTCCTCCCCAGGTTGATTTTAGCCAAGGCTTTGTCACAGCCACAGAAAGGAAATTGGGACATGTAGCAAGTACTCTTACCTGTTTCCTCAGCTCCAGACTATGTTGCCAGCATATGAAGAACAGCAGATGACTTCACTGTGTCTTGAATTAGACTTGTTTCAATTACTCACACTTCTGGAACCTTCCTTGCAAAAGGCCCGTCTTTTACATGGAATCATTCTTGTGGTAGTTTTAAACAAGACGTAGAATTTCATTATGTGGTTTGCATTTGTATTCGGCATAGATCTGAACACTCCTGGGATTCAGGCAAAGCTGTCCATTGGCAAATTGAACTGAGAAGGATTTGATTCCAAAAGTCCTGGCCACAACTGGAATCTATGTTAAATGGCAGGTGGTTCAGGTTTTGAAAAGCAAATTTGTTTGCTTCATTCCCTAATCAATTTATTGCTTTGATTTGTGTCTCTGCTGTGCATTCTGGGTTCGTCTGCAGGTAAACTCTCCACAGCCTGTTTGAATAAATGGATGTTAATGAATAGAATATTGAACTTTTTCTTGGCTAAATTACCTTTAACAAGACATTTTAGAGTTAATTTAATCAAGTGCCTTAGGAAGGTAGTAAGTGGCTTACTTAGTTTATTAAATGAGGCAACTTGGAAGAAAAACATCATAAATACTGTAAAACATAGGTTATTTTATCATTTACAACCTATTTTGAAATTGTTCAAGGGAAAATGTAAACTGCTATCATTAATCACATTCCTCTCTGTCTTATATCACTGAGTAGTGGATTGTTAAGTTTATTTTACCAATTTTTATTAAACTCAGAAATGATTTCACTTGTATCTTTAAACTATATGAAAATATTATATGACACTTTATGGAAATGTCATGATGGATGTAAACAGACAATCCTTAAGCATAGAAATAAAGCCCTGCTTTTTTCCCTAGAGAGATAGGTATGTTATTCTTAAATGCAACCCACAGGTAAGGGAAAATATATGGCTACTGCTCCTACTTCTGAAAACCACTTGGCATTCTAAATACATGTATATTAGTTAAAGTTTGCACAACAGTCTCATGCCTCACTCCTTGATATCTTTGACACAATTCTGAAGTAAACAAAGAAGAGGGTTTTTTTTCCTTGTCATTGTATTTTTTTTTATTTTAGATATTTTCTTTATTTACATGCGAATTTCTCCATTCCCAGTTTCCCCTCCAAAAAACAAATAAACAAACAAAAACAAACCCCTGTTGCCTCCCCCCTCCCCATGCCTGCCACCCCGCCCTCTCTCACTTTCTGGCCCTGGCATTCCCCTACACTGGGGCACAGAACCTTCACAGGGCCGAGGTCCTCTCCTCCTATTGATGATCGATTCTGCAATCCTCCACCATACACATGCTACTTGAACAATCAGACCCCTCTATGTGCAGTCCTTGGTTGATGGTTGAGACCCTGGGAGCTCCGAGTGTACTAGTTAGTTCATGTTGTTGTTCGTCCTAAGGGGCTGCAAACCCCTCAGCTCCATTGGTCTTTTCTCTAATTCCTTCACTGGGGACCCTGCACTCAGTTCGATGGATGGCTGTGAGCCTCTACATCTGTGTCAGTCAGATACTGTCAGAGCCTCTCAGGAGATAGCTATATTTAGGCTGGCTTACCCTTCCTTCAGTCTCTGCTCCATAGTTAATCTCCGCAACTCCTCCCATGGGTATTTGATTCCCCCTTTTAAGAAGGAATGAAATGTCTACCTTTTGGTCTTCCTTCTTCTTGAGTTCCTTGTGGAATGTAGAGATGGCTCAGCCGTTAAAGGCTAGGCTCACAGTCTTTGTATTTTTTTAATGGGGAATGTGTTCTGTACTGGCTAGTTTTGTGTGTCAACTTGACACAGGGTGGAGTTATCACAGAAGGGAGCTTCAGTTGGGGAAGTACCTCCATGAGGTCAAGCTGTGGGACATTTTCTCAATTAGTGATCAAGGGGGTAGGGCTCCTTGTGGGTGGTGCCATCCCTGGGATGGAGGTCTTGGGCTCTATAAGAGAGCAGGCTGAGCAAGCCAGGGGAAGCAAGCCAGTAAGAAACATCCCTCCATGGCCTCTGCATCAGCTCCTGCTTTCTGACCTGCTTGAGTTCCAGTCCTGACTTCCTTGTGATAAACACCAATGTGGAAGTAAGCCAAATAAACCCTTTCCTCCCCAACTTGCTTCTTGGTCATGATGTTTGTTCAGGAATAGAAACCCTGACTAAGACATGTCCTTTATTTTCTCGTTATCTTATTGGTTATTTTATTTATTTATATTTCAAATGTTATCCTCCTTCCCAGTTTCCCCTTCACAAGCCCCCCGTCCTCCCCCTGCCTCTATGAGGGTGCTCCTCTACCTGCCCACCCACTCCTGCCTCAGCACTCAATGTGTTCTCCTATCCTGAGTCATCAAGCCTTCACAGGACCAAGGGCTATGGGTACCCTCCTGTGTACTCTTTGGTTGGTGGTTTAGTACCTGGGAGCTTTGGGGGTGGGGGGCTGGTTGGCTGATATTGTTGTTCTTCCTATGAGGCTACAAACCCCTTCAGCTCCTACAGTTTTTGCCCTAACTTATCCATTGGGATCCCCACGTTCAGTCCAATGTTTGGCTGTGTACATCTGCATCTGTCTTGGTTATGCTCTGGCAGAGCCTCTTAGGGGACAGCTATACTGGGCTCCTGTCAGTAAACACTTCTTGGCATCAGCAATAGTGTCTGGGTTTGTTGTCTGCATATGGAATGGATCCCTAAGTGGGTCAGTCCCTGGATGACCTTTCCTTCAGTTTCTGCTCCACTCTTTGTCCCAGTTGAGGGATGGGACCATCCCTCCCACCTCAAAAATATCAATCCTTGTCTTTTTTTTTTTTTAATTGAAAAAATCAAAGGCTCTGAAGAGGAGTTAGTTGATAGGGAAAGGGACTCTTAGGACTGGTTTTTGCTAAGACATTCATCCTGTAGATACCATCTATTACAAGGTCTGGGGATGGACTGTTATTACTTGCAAAAAACAAACACTTGACATTAGTGTTCTTAAGCTCAATATTGGACCACTACTCTGGACAAAGCAGTCAAGCTTCACTGGAGAACTTTTACATATTTTTGTAGATACTTTTTGAGGGTCAATCTCAAGAGTACATTAATTGGAGATTAAATGTAACAGATCACACAGCCTTTGGGGCATAGAGAAAAAAAAGAATAACATATGGCAATCAGTCTAGAGAGACACTCGATAGACTTGCTAGAAGCATGAAATGTTCTGTTGGTGTGAGTCTGAAATAAAAATTGGCACCGAAGAAAACTAGAAATCCTACTTTATAGGCTTATTCTTTCTGTTACATAAATATCTACATTAAGATTGATTTCACACTTTCAATATAGATGCAGTTTGAAAGCAATGCTCACTGCAGACTCTCAGGACCAGTGAGCATCAGCCCCAGTAATGTGAATGTCATCATTGTTGTTCATTGTTGTACAGTTGTTGGGAAAGCCTTGTTGTGTACATGTGTTTAGACTAAGATAATTGTATCACTTGGTTTTTGATTAATTTTACAACTGGACTAATGTATAAAGAACGTAAACACAGAGTGATGAACATTAGCCACCCCCTGAAGAAAACTTGGCCAATATCATGCCACAAAAATATGATTAACATCCATGCTCCAAGGTAGTCTGTATTTTTTCTGAGACTGAATGAGTAAAAGAGATCTTTGTATTGCACACATAGGGACTCTCTCTCAAATCCAAACCTTACTTCTGTTAATTAGAAAAAATTAAGGATGAGTTAAATCTATGGTTAAATTGGAAGGTAGAGTTACATGTGAATGATACAGAAGTAAGGACCCATGTTGGATGCTGCAATGAAATGTCTAAATGTTTATCCACTGGACACTCATTTCCAAACTTTCCCGTTTCTTGTCATTTTTCTTTATATAAATACAAAAACTGCCTGCAAAGCAGAGAACACCTTTGATTCTTCTCTAGAGTTGGTATTTCACAGTATTGCACTACTTTGAAGCATGTTTTTGTAGTAACCCAAGCTGTGCAAACGAGAATGTCTCCTTTAAGCTCATAAATCCTCCTTAAAACTGGACCCTCCTGTGCCTGGATGGGTGCATGCGGTGACCTAGAGTGATTCTAACGGTTTGGGATGATCATTTTTCCAGAAGGATGTGAGGATAAATCTTCCATAGGAGAATACCTTCTCATCTTCCTCAGGATGTCTTGTACTGATATATTGGGATGCGTTCGACAGTGAGGAGAAATTTCTGACATTACAGTCCTTCCTGCCTTGGAGTACTCCCTTTCCCAGTACCACAGTAATTATAAATACAGAGTTAAAAGAGAAATGGGAATTCTGCTTAAATATCCAGGAAATGTTCTTAGGATTTCTATCACAAGACTGGCAGTGTTTAACAATTGCATCTCATTGTCCAGTGATGACCAAAAGCTCAAGAGCTAAACAGTAACCCGTGGAACTGAATCTGACTCTGAAAGCTCCTGAAATACAGGGTTTACCGCAGGACTCAGTATCTGTTCTAAACTGGATCTGGAATGCTAAGAAGTTCTCCAAGTCATGCTAATACAGGTTCAATATTGACCATTAACAAGTTGAAGAATTCGGATGTTTGTGTATTTGGGCTTGAATCAAATTTCAGAAAGAGATAAAGCAAACTGTTTCTTTAATAATATTTAAAAAAAATATTATGTGTATATTGTGTATGTCTGTGTGCATGTCTATGTATAAGGATGCCTATGTGTATCGTGTGTGTCTATGTGTATGCTACAATTAACAGGCAACTGTGTGTGCTCACTGTGGACTCTATGAACCAAACTCCAGACTTCTGGAAAAACAGCAAATGTCCTTACCCACTGAGCCATCTCTCCACCTACAAACGTGTTTCTTTATGTACTGTCTTTGTTTGGAAGGGCTTTTTCTTCATCATTTTCCTCCTCTGTTAGCTTCAGTCTTCAGATGGCACCTATCTCTGAACCGTTAACTTCTACAGTTGAGTACTTCCAGGGTTAACTCATTTCACTGAAAACACCTAGAGGCTTCTGAGGCTTTCAAAGCTCTTCACCCTTAAACACAGTGCAGGCGGAACTGAATGTCAAGGTTGCTAGAAAGATACTCATCTGTAAGGTGATAAAGCATGAGGGGGCCTTTCCAGAAGTTTCTGGGTCCCCAGTATAACAGTTTCTGCTAGTTATTTTAAACTGAATTTTAAGGGTCAAAACCCAAAGATCTTTGTTTTTTTGATCATTTCCCAAACATTGCATAAGCCAATAATTCCAGGTATTTGAGAGTTACTTTGGAAAAGGAAATTATGTTTTATATGTGATTATCTGAATTGGGCTCCCCTTGAGCACCACTAGCTTTGGCTATTTAAATTGGACCCCTCAGAACGCCTACTGAAATTCTAAACCTACCGGTAGAACTAAACCACCTACCAAAGAGTATACATGGCTCCTGCTACATGTACAGCAGAGGACTGCCTCATCTGGCATCAGTGGGAGGGGAGGCACTTGGACCTGTGGAGGCCTGATGCCCCAGAGAAGGGAGATGCTAGAGGGGTGAGGCAGGAGTGAGTAGGTGGGTGGGTGGGTGGGGGAGCACCTTCTTAGAGGCAAAGGGAAAGGGGATGGTGTGGGGGTTTGTGGACTGGAGATTGGGAAGGGAAATAACATTTACAATGTAAACAAATAAAATGATTAATAAAAAAAGGCAGTTTTCCTAGTCACTTATCAAGTGTAGCAAAATCCTGATAATCTTCCTCTGGTTTTGTGGTTTGTTTGCTTTTGAACTTTCTTTCTTCACATACTTGTGTTTCTTTCTTGTCTGCCTAGAGTCTTGTCAAAGCCATCTCTCTGTGCCTCGCCCTGCACAACTTTTATTTCCTACCTCCCTCTGCTCTGTCTCTACTGCTCTTTCCTTCCTTGATTTTTATCCCTGTTCTTAAGCTGTGCACTGGCTGGCTCCAATTAAGGAACCCTATGTTTACTCTTTCAGACCCACCCTTGCAACAGGCATCTCGTAGATAAGTGTACTTAGTGTAAATGGACTAATCTTGTTCAGAGAAGCACATTAAAACATTAAAAATAATGAGACTATTGGTTTTGATTTTGGTTTTAATAAACAGGAAAGTAAAGATCTTGCTGTGTCTAGAACTTCATTTGCTGGATGTCTCCCTCTGCCCTTCCTTGGTTTTTAATTGCTTAATGCTTTTTTTCCTTTTATAGAGTAAGCCAAGAAGCTTTGAAGCCACCCCCCGACTCCGATCTACTCCTCATTATTCAAATCTAAGTACAAGTATTTTTTTCTTGCTACTATAACAGACATTACTCTGATTTTTTTGATGGGTTTAGCATTCATAGCATGAAGTGATGTTATAACATCCCCGGGTCTCGGCCCTTCTCCCTACCTTTCTTAAGCAATAAGAACATAACCCATCCTTAGACTTTCTTAAATGAGGCATTTGAGTTCATAAATATCAACTCATTTCTTAAACTGAATGAGTAATTACTGCCAAGGATTTAGAGGGCACGATACAGCCAAAGACACCAGGAAACTTTGCTATTTTACTCAGTTGTACATAATGTTCTTCAGTGATGATGGTGCTTTCCAGTTATTTTTATTTTAAAACTTTAGTTTCCTTAACATTTTAATTCTTCGAGAATTCTATATAATATATTTTAATGACATTCATGCCCCCATCCCTTAATTTCTTCCAGATTTCTGTGTCCACACTCACTTCCCCAGTGCCCCAACTTCCTGTTCTCTCATAGTTTAAACAATGTTTCTTAATAGATCAGTTAAGTCCGGGAAAAACTATGAAAAAAAATCCTTGTAACATATTTTCAAAGCTTTGGTTGTGATTGTGTCCAAAGTTATAAGAGATTTTTCTACTAGGAAACTATGTGCAGAATGCTCCCCCAGCTGCTCTTGGGTCAACAGTCAAACATTCTTAGACACTTTCTTGGCCCTGTTTGCATTTGTATTCCCATGTGTTGCTTTTTTTTTTTTTTTAAACCGGCTTTGTTAAATAAAGTTATTCTATCTTAAATTAAGTTAACTGAAAAGATGATGATATGTTTATTTTCATTTTTACTGTCATTTGTGTGATCAGAAAATAGTAGTCTCAACAAACAATTAAGAATTTAATATTAAATGGAATGGCAAATTTAAACACATTTTTATTTCTTCATGCTGTACATGCTTTAAAAATACACAAGTACTAATGTATTTACCAATCATGTGTTTCACCAATTGTTTCCAAAGCAGTTGTTAGAAACATGGTATAGTGCTTAAATAGTCTACAAATTATTTCTGCCCTTTCAGAGGACTAGAGTTAGGTTCTCAACAGTAATGTTACATAACTACTTTTTACTCCATTTCCAGGGTACCTAATGCCCTCTTCTAGCCCCAAGAGCACCTGCGTACATGCTCAATAAGTGAACACGCAGGCGCACGCGCCTGCACACACACACACACACACACACACACACACACACACACGCAATAAACAGATGTATATGAGAAAATAAGTCTTACAATTGAACACAATATTAGTTAATTAATTAAACAGGGTGTTGGTGGGTTGGTTCAGCAGGTAAAGGCTCTTGATGCAAAGCCAGATGATCTGTATTCAGTCCCTGGACCCACATGGTGAAAAGGAGAAAGCAGGCTCCTTGCAAGTTGCCCTTGGACCTCTCCATGGTTGTCTTGGCACATTCACTCTCACTACCTCCCCTTACATATGTAAATGCAATTAAAAATAAGAAAGTTAAAACAAGAAAGAGTGTATAGAAGTATAAAAATACTCTTTATACTTCCTGGAGATAAAAATCACTGATGTTTGATTATGTTACAATAAGAAAAAAACATAGGTACAGTAGAAAATTTGTTTCAAAAACTAAGAAGATAAAGGGGGAAATTCACTGTCTACTTCTCCATTCCTTCTACTTAAGATTAGTATTAATCAGGGAGAATGTGATAAGGTGTTGCTGGGAGGGAGGGAAACCGGGGAAGGGGATAACATTTGAAATGTAAATAAAGAAAATATCCAATAAAAAGAAAAGATTAGTATGAATCCAATCTAACTTCTACTACTTCTAATTTTGTAATTTTACTTAAGCATATGTACACCATTAAATGAAAGATAACTTGTGTGTGTTTTGAATTTGTAAATACCATGTTTCCAGTTGTTCTGCAACTGGCTTTTATTAAAATGTATCTTACCAAATTATAGATCTATTTTAATTCACTCCTGTCTATACATTATTCCATTTTGCTAATGATCTACACATTTTAAACAATGTCCCTGTTAATTGTTAGGGCTTTTGTAGTTTAAAATAATTCTATAATAAAATACATTTGCTCTCAGTTTTTATTACTTTCTTCAGTACAATGTATTTTGATCATTCGCCATCCTTCCCTCAACTGCTCCAAGATGCATCTCCTATCCCACCCCCTTTCTCTCCCTCCCCCCTCCCAGCAGCTATCAAACACCAATGCATTTGCATTTCTTTTTAGCACTTTAAATGGTATTTTCCCACTAAAATAAAAATATTTTAAAAGTTTTTCTGTACAGGAGCAGACCACCTGCTGAACTTGCTTAGCAACACAATCGAGCTGAAACAAAGGATGGGGTCTGTGGACTCACCTTATATAAATACAGTGCTGAATATTAAACTTTGAACCTTGATCAGAATCTTTGTCTTGGCTTCATCCTTCCCTTGCTCCACGCTCCCCCCCCCCCCCCAACCCCCGGGCCCGCCAGGATCCTTTTTCATTTCCACCCTTCCTTTCAGGTAACCCAGTTATGGCTTCTGGATAGCTACAGTTTGGAATATAAGGAATTATGCAATTTTCTATTTTGTTAGATTCTATTAATGCTTTAAACAAAGTATCACATATGCAAACTTCAAGTTTTTTTTTTCTTTTCTGCTTGTTTCTTTTCTTTCCATTTTTTATTGGATATTTTATTGGATATTCAAATGTTATCCCCTTTCCCCGTTTCCCCTCTGGATAGCCCATATCCCACCCCCTCTCCTCCTGCTTCTATGAGGGTGGTCTCCCACCCACCCACCCACTCCTACCTCACTGCCCTGGCATTCCCCTACATTAGGGCATGGAGCCTTCCCAGGACCAAGGGCTTCTCCTCCTGATAATGCCCAACAAGATCATCCTCTGCTACATATGCAGCTGGAGCCACGGGTCCCTCCACTGTAATCTTTGGTTGGTGGTTTAGCCCCTGGGAGCTCTGAGGGGGTCTGGTTGGTTGATATTGCTGTTCTTCCTATGTGTTTGCAAACCCCTTCAACTCCTTCAGTCCTTTCTCTAACTCCTCTACTGGGGCCCCTGTGCTCTGTCCAATGGCTGGCTTCGAGCATCCACCTCTATATTTGTCAGGCTCTGGCAGAACCTCTCAGGAGACAGTTATATCTGGCTCCTGTCAGCAAGCACTTCTTGGCATTCACAATAGTGTCTGTGTTTGACTGTAGATGGATGGAACCCCAAGTGGGACAGTCTTTGGATGGCCTATCCTTCAGTTTCTTCTCCACACTTTGTTCCCTTATTTCCTTTAGACTGGAGCAATTCTGGGTTAAAAATTTGGAGATGCCTGGGTGGCCCCATCCCCCAACTGGTGGCCTTGTCTAACCTCTGGATATGGTCTCTACAGGTTCTCCCTCCCTTGTTGGGTATTTCAGCTAATCTCATCCCATTGGGTCCTGGGAGCCTCTTGCTTTCCTGGCATCTGGTACTTGCTGATGGCTACCCCCAGTTCCCCATTTCCCATTGCTACATGCCTCTGTTCAAATTCCTGACCCTCTGTCCACCATTCCTGTCTCCTCCCACACCTGTTTCTTAACCAATCCATATGTTGGACATTTGCATCTGTCAACATGAATGGCAGATTTCATGATGGGAACTCTTATATTTATGAAGCGCTATCAATTGTCCCTGTGAACTTTCTGTTTGTATGCTTTGTGTTCATTGAGTCTATTTTCTTTTTCTTATTCATTTCTTATTTATTTATTATATATTTGTTCCTATTTGTTATGAATTCTGGATGTAGTATCTTTGATGCTAGGATGTAAATCATTTAATGTATTACTTCTATGCTAATGCTTTAGTGAAATATATAACACTTGATTTCAGCTATTAAAATGTAGCATAAAGTGTTTTATCTTCTCGTTCATGTGAGAGCATAATATCCATAATTCTTGTTAAAATTCATTCTGACATGTAATTCTCTTTTACATTCAGTTTGAGAAGTAGTGTTTTAACTTCCAGGAAACCTTTTGCTTGAGAAGATAACATTGGTGGAAATACATAAGAATTATCATGCTTCTATGCTTCTGTGATATATAAAGTTGCTGAGTTTTGAGTTCTTAAAGATATATAGCTAATGTTACTGATTGATGATGATTTTTTTTTTTTACAGATGGTTCTTCATTTTAGGAAGGATCAAAATCCTTCCTAAAATGGAATATATGAGTAGAATCCCACCAAGGACTATACATGGTGGGGCTGATTGTTCTGGCAGCATGTGTATAGTAGAGGATTGCAAAGTTGATCATCAATGGGAGGAGAGACCCTTGCATCTGTGAAGGTTCTGTGCCCCAGTGTAGGGGAATGTCAGGGCCAATAACTGGGAGAGGGTGGGGTGGCAAGCATGGGGAGGGGGGAGGCAACAGGGGTTTGTTCTTGTTGTTTTTGTTTGTTTGTTTGATTTTTGGAGGGGAAACTGGGAAAGGAAAAATCATATGACATGTAAACAAAGAAAATATCTAATAAAAAACATGAAGGAAAAATGTCAGTATTCAGATGACATCAGTATTTCAGGACAATAGCCACTGAATCATGTTCAAAGCATCTCTTCCCCTCAAAAAACGAAGAATTTTACTTATCAGTATTCCTAACTGACATGTTTCCTTTTCCTCCAGAAATAAGTCACATTGGACACTCAGATAACATCACTTATTTTTCAAACACAGGGGAGGGTGAGAAAGCAGCGGTGCCCATAGCTCTGACCCAGTGAGTTAAGAACAGCAAGCAATCACAATAACCCCACACAAATTGTCCTTTTCTCATGGGCTCCAGTCTCCAGGTGGTAGAAATGAGTTGAACGTTGCACATTTATGGATCTCACCTTCCCAAGGACTGTTTCCCAGGAAAAGCTGAATGGATTCTACTTTTGTACACACATAAGTTAAGTTTTAGATATTGTTAGTGTTATGGTGAACATTTAATGTGGATTAAATGCACTGTAACTAACCTGCTTGAGTCCTAGGCTCAGAATGAATCCCCTAACCAGAAGAGCACCAAACTATAAGTGCTTAACTACTTATGCTTACCTTAGTGTGACTACATTATACACCCACTTCTCTTACTGACAGTTATCTTATTGTTCACTCAACTTTGTCATTACTTTCCTAGCTGAAAGAATCTATGGTCTGTATAGATAATAAATAAATAAATATGATTTATTTATTTGGATGAGTATATGACTATTTTGAAAGGCAGTTGAAATGCACTCAAATAACAACCTGAGCTTTTTATTCCCCAAGCTGTTTGCAAGTAGGAGTCCTTTCATCTCTCCATGCTGTCCAATGTGTATTTACATCTTTCAACAGTACCTTTACTAGCGCTGACATCAAGGACTATGTACTCTTTCCAATCTGCTCCATTTCAGATGGATGTGGAGCTAGAGGGTACTACAGGGAGAAGAAATAAATAATTGTTTTAACACTTAGCACACTCACATAGGAAAGAAATCTACATCACAGGCAAGCATACATCCGCAAGTCTTGCAACATAAAGCTGATTCTTAGAGGTCAGTTCATGTCCCACATGGCATTTTCTGGTTGCCATGGCAATTGCTTGTTTTCATTGGGCAACTAAGCGAATGGCCACATCTGTTCTTGCTGAACACTCCTTCCTCAGCTAACAGAGAGTAGGGGGAATAGATTGGCTTCTCCACATCAAGGGGTGGGTCGTAAATCTCAGGTCACAGAGTCACACTTGCCCTTGAGTACCCTCCTTTTGTTTCTTGGCTGCCCAAATGTTCCTCTGTTTTCCTATAAACAGCTAAATATGCATTTATTCAGTGTAGAAAGATGCATAATATTCCCCTTAGGCAGTAAAGAAATATCTACATGTATACACACATAAATGGCAATAAATAGAATATTAAAGAAGGGTAATGCTCACTGGTTCATTGCTATTCTGGAAATCAAAAACAGAGGTTCCTTTGGATAAACTTAGTTACATCAGTCTTTCTTCTTCTAAATGGGATGCCTGAAGTATAAAGTCCTTTAGTGAGTATTTAGATACCTTAATTCTGGTTCTACATGAAAATAGAACCTTTGTTCCTGGATATATTAGTACTAACCTCAGAGAAATGAATAACAACTTCCCAGAGTCAATTCTATTCTATTTCTTGCAGCTCTAGAGAGAAGCTGGTAATAACAAAGATGTGTAGTAGTGTTTTTCTCAACATTTGACTCTGTAAGACAGTCACAGGGGAGAGAAATTTCTATCATTTCTGTCATGTCCTTTTAAAAGCAAGGCATCATTGGTTTAGACTGAAGGAGAGACAGCACTGAATCTCTATTATTTTCTGTCCCTTACTTTTCACACACTTCTAAAATGATAGTGTTTTTATTGCCTCTTTTACTAGGTTTGTGTGCGTATGTGGTGCATATATGCACGTGTGTGTGTGTGTGTGTGTGTGTGTGTGTGTGCCTGTGTATAATCTAGGCCCTGACTTGATAACCCAATAAGCTGAAAATCAATTTGAATGGAGTCTACACAACAGAGGGTGGGCAACTCTGACTGAGAGAAAGGTGACATTAAATAATTGAAGCTAGATCTGAAGACATAAAGGGAACAAGATGGAAAGCAGTAATTCAAGATCAAAGGTAGTGAATAGCTTAATCCACAGTGACAAAGATCAGTAGATCCAGGTTAATGATGAGATCTAAGATGTTTCTCTACATAGGAGTCTTTTTTTTATTAGATATTTTCTTTATTTATATTTCAAATGTTCTCCTCTTTCCCTTCTGGAAAAAAAAAAAGTATTCCTCTCCCCCTCCCCCTGCTCACCAACCTACCCTCTCCCACTTCCTGGCCCTAGCATTCCCCTACCCTTGGGCATAGAGCCTTCACAGGACCATGGGCTTCTCCTCCCATTGATGACTGACTAGGCCATCTTCTGCTACATATGCAGCTGGAGCCCTGAGTCCAACCATGTGTACTCTTTGGTTGGTGGGTTAGTCCCTGGGAGGTCTGGGGGGTACTGATTAGTTCATATTGTTGTTCCTCTTATGGGGCTGCAAACCCTTCAGCTCCTTGGGTCCTTTCTCTAGTTCCTTCAGTGGGGACTCTGTACTCAGTCCAATGGATGGTGGTGAGCATCCACTTCTGTATTAGTCTGGCACTGGCAGAGCCTCTCAGGAGCATAGATAGGATTCTAACTTAAGTCCTTACCTTGAGGAGCTAGCAGGAGGCCTGGGCAGTGACAGACTACCCTAGCTGAACTCAGATTAAGGAGTAGAACCTGCATGCCTGGGTATGCTTATACTGATCAAGAAAGGGAAATAATGAAGGGGAAGGTCATCCATGACCCTGAGAAATATGAGGAATGAAGAAAGGCACTACATTCTCTCCAGGGCAAGGTTTATATCTGGTGTTGTGTAAGAAAGAACTAATCAAAAGCCCTGAATCAAGGATGCTCTGGATGGATAGGGAAACCGAAGCTGTTGGAGAGGGGAAGGGATTTTACCAAAGGATTCATCTTCCAACAAGGCCAGTAACCCTCTGCATACAGAGTCAGCTTAATTCAAGTGTATGCATCAAGCATATGGCATGCAGAAGACTTGAGAAGTTCAGAGCAGACACTGACTTGTGCCAGTTATGAGCTTAGGAAAGGGTTTCACTCTGTATATTTAAAGCATCACACAATAGAAAAGACAAGCTTTATTTTATTTTATTTTATTTTTGCCCCAGCTCTCAACAGTGAACAGGAAAAAATTTTTTTTAAAGCAATAGTAACATTTTTGTTGTAATAAGGCAACTCTTAGTGGGAACTTGTAACTTTAGGATAAGACAGGTTATCAAGAAGATAGGAGGTTCTCTTTTCCTTTCTTTCTTTCTTTTTAAAGTTAATATGCAAAGTCTTACTATGGAATTTTTATACTCAAGTTTTAATTGGAAGCCAAGAATATTCAATCCTACCACCACCAACTCTCAGAGAAGGGGAAACTAATAATTTGTCACATTTGCATAATGAAACCTCCATGAACGGTCCCAGTGATGAGGTTTCATAGAGTTTTCCAGTTGGTGAATTCACGGCTATTTGGGGATGGTGTATTTCCCTATTTTGTGAGATAGAAGTGTCTGGCTTGGGGACCTAGACCTCACTCTATATTTAACTTCCTCAAGCTCTTATCCACAATCCTATGTAAAATCTTTGATTGTAAGTAGGCAAGCACATTTTACTGAGAGTTCTGCTAGCTGTTATAGCAAAACAAAACAAACAAAACAAAACAAAACAAAAAAAACCAAAAACAACAACAACAACAAAAACTGTACTTGAGCAGAGTTGAGGGAATGCCCTGGATTTAGAACAAGAAGGTCAGAAGTCTTGGTGGTCTATAATTTGTGGCTGATGCCTGATGTTGGGCAGTCCTGTGGGATTGATACCTTCACTTTTGGAATGCAATGCTAACTTCAGGCAATTAGTGTTAGAATTGAATTAAACCACAGAACACCCAGCTAGAGTCTCAAGGTTCAGAGAACTAGTTGTTGGTATGAGACAAAGGCTAGCTTATTTGATGTCAAAAGTTTTCTGTGGGTAGGAACAGATCATTTTAGCATACTTTATTATTACTACAAAAACAGAGTTAAAAGCCATAAGCAGATTTTTGAAGTCACCATTTCTGAGAAAGTCAAAAGACATGAAATTCTATGCACTTAATGACTAGTCTATCAATTATTCCTAGTGGACATAGTTAACTTTGAATAAGGTTGATATAATGAATCCCATCTCTCTCTTTGCTCTTCCATACTATACAAAGGACGAAATGCTAGGTCATATTGAGGTGCTGATAAACTCATGGTAAAAGTGGCTTTCCCTCTCAAGTTACTCTATATTTGCATTGACTGATGGGATATGACTCTTTATAAATGACATTTCTGAATATTTTTATTTTTGCCTTGTCTTTCAGCCTTGACCATCTTTTGTTTGCTTCTTACTTTCAAGAGAGTCTATCTCCTTTTGCTGTGCCCCATCTTCATCCCAAAATCTGTGGTGGCTGTCTGGTCTCTTAAAAAAAATTACATGATATTGGCATAAAAACAGACACATTGATGAATGGAATTGAATTGAAAGCCCAGACATAAGCTTACATTCCTATGGATACTTGGTATTTGATAAAGAAGCCAGAAATGCATAATGGAAAAAATACCCAGCATCTTTGACAAATTGTGTTAGTCAAAATGGATATCTGAATGTAGAAGAATGCAAATAGATCCATACTCATCGCCTTGCACAAAACTCAAATCCAAATTGATCAAAGACCTCAACATAAAACCAGATACACTGAACCTAGTAGAAGTGCATACATGTACTCTTTACCCCAACATTATAATGTCTATGGGGTAGGAAAGTACTCTGTGGGATGCTAAAAGAGAAGTATAAACACAAATCCAGACACAAAAAATTTTACCTACAATATATCCTGTCTGCAAGATGTGCTAGGGCAACAGAGGCACAAAACTTGTGGGAGTAGCTAACCAATGTCTGATTTAAGGCCCACTCCATGAGATAGAACCCATATCTAAAATTGCTAGAGTGAACAAGAACAACTAACTAGATATCCCAGAGGCCTAGGGTGAAAGTGAACAGTACTGATAAAACAAAACAAAACAAAAACTATCAATAAAATGACTTCGTATGGCATTCTGCTATACTCACAGATCGGTGCCATATTCAGTCATCATCAGTGAAGTTTCCCCTTGTAACAGATAGGAACAGATAGATGCTGAGACCCCACAGCCAGACCTTCTTCAGAGAAGAGAGACAGAGAGACAGAGACAGAGATAGACAGACAGACACACACACACACACACACACACAAGAAATTTTAGGGTGCAGAGTCAGAGTCCTTGGAACATACAGTTCTAGATTTTCTAAATGAGATGTCTCCATCAAACCCCTTCCCTCAGAGCTCAGAGCCCCTCTGAAGTGGAAGGAGAAAAAGCATAAGAGTTAGAAAGAATGAAGGATGGCAGGAGAACAAGGCCATCTTGTTCTTCTAGAAAAAATCAACAAAGCAAGGCTCATATAAATTCCCAGAGGTCGAAGGAGCAAACACAGGGCCTACTGTGTCTGCACCAGGTCCTCGGTATACATAGAGTTTTCACTTTAATAATTTTATGGGACTCCTGAGCTTGTGAACGAGGAGGTCTTTGATTCTTGTGCCTGCTCTCAGGGTGCTTTTTCTTCTGCTGAGTTGTGTTGTCTAACCTCCTGTCTTAGTCAGGGTTTCTATTCCTGCACAAACATCATGACCATGAAGCAAGTTGGGGAGGAAAGGGTTTATTGAGCTTACACTTCCACATGGCTGTTGATCACCAGAGGAAGTCAGGACTAGAACTCAGGCAGGTCAGGAAGCAGGAACTGATGCAGAGGCCATGGAGAGATGTTTCTTACTGGCTTGCTTCTCCTGGCTTGCTCAGCCTGCTCTCTTATAGGATCCAAGACCTCCAGTCTAAGGATGGCACCACCCACAAGGGGCAATTGAGAAAATGCCCCACAGCTGGATCTCATGGAGGCACTTCCCCAACTGAAACTCCTTTCTCTGTGATAACTCCAGCCTGTGTCAAGTTGACACATAAAACCAGCCAGTACACCTCTCATGAGGTGGTTTTATTTTATCTTATTATATTTTATGTTGCCATCTTTGATTGTTATCATTTATAAAACAAAAAATATCATGTATTCTTAGATTTAACGTTCACACTTAATTTTTATAGTCTTTAAGATAATTTTAAATGGGAATGATAATAGAATTAGGGACAATAAAAAGGATTGAAATTTAAATGTATATTATTCAAATATCTCCTTGGGATTGTTGTTTAATTTTTACATATGAGGGTACTTTTGCCATGTACATGTGTGAATGTTTTAGAGAGTGGTAGCTCTCTTGCTCTTTCCATTAATGCGTATGGGAGGATACTGCACTGGACGTTTATCCCATGGTATTGAAAGGCTGGAGAATCTCAGAATTTAAAATGAGGGCGTTTAATAGAAATGTATGTATAATGTATAACTTTTACCTAAAAGGGGGCATGGAAAACCTCTGTAACAAGCCAAAAAGGTAGAGTAGCCAGTTCCAGGAACTTGGGCAACTCAGCCTCAGGGCTCTGGTTCCCTAAACCTGCCTCTCCTGACTGATCCACAATGAAGGCAGAACTAGGAATGAAGGTCTACTGGTTTACAGACCCTCCACCCTGCTGAGGCTCTCCACCCTGCTGAGGCTCTCCACCCTGCTGACCGATAATAGATAAAGATTACATTCCTAGAATGAATATGTTCCCCTCCCTAACTGAATACCTTGGGTTGGGTCCCTCTGAAATTTTCCACTGTTTTTATGTTATGTTTCCTTGGTAATTCTCTCCCCGCCCCCAATTTGTGGTTTTTCCCTTTAAATACCCCTCACTTCTTGTGTTCGGGGTCAAACTCCTCTGGCCAGCATGGTCATGAGATCGACCCTGGTACCAGCTTATCCCAAATAAACCTCATGTGATTGCAGCAAGTTTGGTCTCTTGTGAGTTATTGGGTGGTCGAGTCATCCCGAGACTTGAGTAAGGATCTCCCCAGTTCTGGGGGTCTTTCAGTATGTGTTTACATTCATCTCACTTTACCCACAGAACTAACTGTTCTACAGACTCATCCAAGCATTATGACAGTGACATAGGGAAGCAAATCTTCTGCTTGAAAATTCTATATAAAAACAAATTTCAGTAAATTTGTTTTATTAGGTGCATCAGCTGATTATCCCTTTTGATTATTTTTCTTCAAAATGCAAAAGGCATACAATTAAGAGACAGTAAGTGTTCTGCCTAAAGGAAACAACAACAAAAGTGGTAATATATATGTTGTGAAAAGCCCCGGGGCTAATTATATTTGATGTTAATTTGGTTCTCCTGTGAGGGGCTGTGAACAAGGAATAAGTCAGCACTCATGTGATTTCTTGTAAACCTTCTTCCCACCTTAATTTATAAAATAAAGGCTAGAGCAGGTGATTGGGTGGAGAAAGAGGGAAAGGTGGAACTGAAGGTTTTGGGAAAAAAGGAGAGAGGACTAGGAGAGCCAGAGGAGGAGGTGGAAGGAAAGCAGACCAGAAGCTTGTGGTCTGGAGAAACCATAAGTTATAAGGGGTCTCATAGATGGGGAAGATGATAGTATAGAGGTAGATCTGCCCAATCTAGATGCACAGCTTGTATTCATATTAATTGAGTTGTGTTTTCATTGCTGGGGCATATTTGGGTTGGATTTACTGCATTCCTGTTAGAATTTTAACGGCTATCTCATGCATGACATCATCATCTCCAGGTGTTTGCTATTTGTGTGGATAAAATCATTCACATTAAGACAAAGAAAAACGAAACACAGCATTCAAACTTAGTAAGGTTTCTGTTCAGACTTTAGTCTAAAGTCTTTTAACTTAAGACAGGTATGCTGAGCACGATGACTTTGTTCTAGTGCTGTAATGTAGATTATTTCTTCTCCTCAGGATAGGACAGCTGCCATCAAAGGAACCAGCCTGCCTTGTGGCCATCCCAGTGGCCCCAGAAACTAAAAGGGATGTGATGAGCTTAGGTGAGCATTTACTTTGCCTGTTCTGTTTCTTCCTTTTTTTTCTTCTTCAATTCAGTTGTGAGTAAAAAGCTGTTTCCTACAATTTCATAAATTTAACTCCTTATGAGAGTTCAAAAATGACAAAGCCTATTTTCCTTGTTGCTAAAATTTTGCTCTAAGAAAATACTCTTTCTCCAGCTGTGAACCTGACTGACATTTTTAAAACTCCCCTAGGGAACATCCGCTGGCAGCTAAGCTTACAGCTACAGGAAAGAGAATGACCTGATATGGTATGTGCTCTATGGGCCAAAGTGCCTTGACTTCTATTTGAAAAAAAGTTGTATGAACATTACCAAAAAATAGCCAGTGTAATTAACTATGCTAGAATTCTTTCTACCAATGTTGAAATGTTTTAAATTTTTAATTCAATTATTTAGAAATATTGAGATATTGAAAGGGTACTATAGTTCCAGAAGAAACAGCATAACATTGAGTATTCAAAATCTGTGTTTGTTTTCAAGGGGTCTTTTAGATACGGATCATTGATAATCTACTTACTCTCTTAATTGCAATAGAATATCTCTGTACATGAATTTGGGATGTCTGTGGAATATGAAGAGGAAGATAAGGGAAGAGAAAAGGGTAAGAAGCTGGATTTCTAAATCCTGTTTTAAAATATGTGTGTGTGTATGTGTGAGGGTGTGTGTGTATGTGTGTGTGTGGTTGTGTAGTGTGTAGTGCGTACATGTACAAATCAGAGGACACCCTAAACCTTGGGTGTTATTCTTGGGACTATCCATCTATTTTGAGCCAGCATCTGTCATTGGGGTAGAGCTCACCAATTAGGTTGGACTGGTTACTAGAGAGCATCAGAGACTTCCTTTCTGCATCTCTCCAATGCTGAGCCAAAGAACACATCTATACAAGGCATTTTTTATGTAGGTGCTGGTGTCTGAACTCACGATCCTTATGCTAGAGAGGCAAACACTTCAAGTACTCATCCATCTCCCGTGTGTGTATGTGTGTGTGTGTGTGTGTGTGTGTGTGTGCACGCGCGCACATGTGTGTATTTGTGTTTGTGTATGTGTGTGTGGCATTTGAACATGTGTATGCACATGCAATCATGAAACTGTGAAAGTCTGAGGACAGCTTTATGGACTCTGTTCTCTCCTTCCATCTTCTGGTGAGTTCTGGAGATCAGTCTTATCAGACTTTACCAGCAAGCACTTTTCCCAGCTGTGCCAAACTTGCCAGCCAGTTACTCCTAATTCACTGTTCATAATTTTAAAAGTTGCCTCTGCACTAGATTCCCAGGTATGGTCCTTGGAATTTTGTTTTCATCTAACAACATGTTTCTAACATGTTGATGTTAACATTTATTATCTTCTTGCTTACCCTCCTGTTAGGGTAGTTAAGTAAGTACATTTACCAACCCTCCTTCAGTTTTATATTTCAGTTCAACATTCTGTAACTGCAGTGGTCCTTAGATCAACTGTCCTATACTCCAGCATCAGATTGTGTGTATTATTTTAGAATAAGTTTGTTCTTCTTCTAGTTCATATCAGGACTATCTTGCTCATCTTAAAATATGCTTCTGTTTGTCTGTTAGACCTGCTCACATTTTTTATTGCTGCTAGAGAGCCCCCCTTCACATCTAGAGGACTGTTCTGTCACATGTAGATTATTTTCTCTGCAAGTGAACGTGCCCTTAAATTAGCTTGTTCTTTCATTCTTAAAAAACATTTCCTCCTAGGAGGATCAGATATCTTGTCAGACAATAAGTATGAGGTCATATCTCAGACTCTAGAGCCCGGGTCCAAGATAGAATTGGCAACATCTATATTTCAAGCCTCAGATCACAGAAAAATCGCAAATGCGTAATCATTTTTAAAAAATCTTGCTTATTTGATTAATAGATTTTGCCCTTTTTAGTAGAATCTGAACTGTAGGCCTCTGTTGACTTAGATAATACAGAAGAGGTGACGAAATTTCATGGTGCCACTGTAGACTGGTCTTTCTCGCCATCATTGAGATCAGTCACTTTTTATCTGGCATGTTTCCTAGTATGTAGTTGTGTGCTCATGGACTGAGGGTTCTCATGTCTGTCTGAGGCCTTATGTATTTCACCATTTTTAACTGATGGCTACTCTGGCAATGCTTCTTATCCTGTTACTTTAAAGCATTCTATGACACAGAGTTTGTGATGTGTGTCTTCAATCTTTGTGTCACTCACAGAGTCTGATGTACCCATCCTTCACTGAAGCATGTCTTTGGTTAACATTTTATTATTAGAGTATGTGGCTCAATAGCAATTTGCATGACATGACACAGAACTGTTTGTGTTTATTATTTAGTCCCTTCTTCTCTGAATTGAATTAGGAACTATTTACTATTACCTCAATTTTCCCTCTTCAGTTGGAAAATGCAGGTATCTTTTAATTTTTAATGTTTCACTTAGAGACCTTGAGATGTGTGATTTAGTGTATCTAACACAATTATGGATTTTTATCACTTCTCTAAAACCAGATTTTACTTGGATTCTGTTTCTGCAGCTCTCATTTCATGTGCTATTGTTATGTATGAGACTTTTGCATGAATATTAGTGTTATTACTTTGCATAGTCAATACCCTATAATCACCTATCTAATCACCTTCATTGCATGCTATCTTTCCAAGAAGCTGCTTGGATTCGTTTCTGCTCTGCCAGAACTTTCTTTAGAACTCTCATTTGAGATGTCTTTCCTCTAGTCTTGAATGAACTAATCAGAGGTGTTTTATATAGCTATACAATTACTTTTGATATTTTAAAAGGACCAAGTTTGGTTTTATTGATTTTTTTTTCCTTTTGATCTTGTGCTTTCAATTTCACTGATTTCGGCTAAAATTTTCCTCCTAGTGAACTTACTTTTAGCTTAAAATCTCTGTTGCAGCTTAAAGTACATTCCTTTTTCTAATAGCAAAAGCTGTGAGCTTCAGTTATTTAGTACAAATAATCTCTTTTTTTGCTTATGCAATCAATAGTATATATTTTCTATAATTATTGATTTTTACAAATTCTAATGTTATGCTTTCATATTAACTTTGTTCAGAATCATTTTAAATTTCCCTTGAGACTCCCTTAACTCAATTGCAATAAAAAGTGTTATTTAATCACAAGTACATTTTTCCTAGTTTCTTTTTTTTTGGGAAATTCATTTGTAGCTGAATTTTATTATAACCTAAGAACACAGTGCCTGTGATTTATAGTATATTAACATTGATAGGATATATCTAGGGTCCGATAGGATGTGATCTTTGTGAATATTCCATGTTAGGTTGAGATCAGTATGTATTCCTCCATTATTACATTTTTCTATAAATGTCATTTAGATTCGGTAGACGGACTCTGTTCATCTACATGCTTAACACTCTCACCACTGAGGTCCCTGTTAGAACAATTTAGAAGCTTCCAGCAGACACGGGCTTTGTCTGTCTGGTTGGACTCAGTCTTGCCATGCTGCTGCCAGAGGCAGGCAACACTGATGCTTTCTATGTCTTTCTGAAAATGAACCCCTTTTCATAAGCTGAAGGATTTTTTTTTAAAGTTCATTTATGATATAATTACATCATTTTTCCCTTCTCCTCTCTGTCCTCCAACCACTCCCATGTTCACTTAAACCTTCTTGAACTTATGACATATATTTTTTTAATTGTTGGTGGATATATGGGATATATATATATATATATATATGTATACATATACATGTATACACACACACATATATATACACATATACACATATATACACACATATATATATATATACATATATATATATGTGTGTGTGTGTGTGTGTACATATATATTGACTACCTGGTATTAGATAACAAATTAGGGGACTTATTCCTGGGAAAGACTAGTGGCTTCTCTCAGTAGCCATTAGTTGCCTGTAGTTAATCATCTAAGAGTGAGGCCCTGTGAGATTGATTTCCCTTCCACATTGGCATGGCAGCCAGTGCTGCCATGGTTCAGGTCTTACACAGGCAGCCCTATGGCTGAGGTCTCTGGGGCAAGGCTTCCCTATATCTATAAGCCATAGACTTGCAGCTAATGTCCTGGTTCTCTGTCTCTCACAAGCTTTTCCTGTGGCTATCAGTCAATCCCATTCCTTAAACATGATAGTTTTCTTTGTCCTGAAGTCTGATTCTTCTATAATTTAGGTAGATAAATCACATTTAACTTTGACTTGCATAATTATGGTTTGTCTCTCCATTTCTTTCCTCTATCTATCTGCCTCATTGCATTAAGGCAAGTTTTTTTTTTTAATTAGATATTTTCTTTATTTACATTTCAAATGTTATCCCCTTTCCTGGTTTCCACTCTGAAAACCCTCTATCCCCTCCCCTTTCCCCCTGTTCACCAACCCACCCACTCCCGATTCCCTGTCCTGGTATTCCTCTACACTAGGGCACCAAGTCTTCATAGGATCAAAGGCCTCTCCTCCCACTGATGACCAACTAGGCCATCCTCTGCTACATATGTGGCTGAAGCCATGGGTCCCTCCATGTGTACTCTTTGGTTGGTGGTTTAGTCCCTGGGAGCTTTGGTACTGATTGGTTCACATTGTTGTTCCTCTTAAGGCAAGTTTTAATTGAGAACATCATATCAGAACACATTACAAGAAAAGCCTATGCCCCCCATTCCCATTCTGGTAGTCTTCTTCTTTTTAAAAAGATTTTTTGAAAGGTTTCTTTTCTTGAAATTTTCTATTACAATCCCATTCATCTCCCTGTCCTTCCATATCTTCCCTCTGCCTTTGCAACTTCCCAGTGCAAAAGTAAACAAAAATATAAAATAAAAATAACAAAAAGAGAGAAAAGTAATATAAAAAATTAAAAAATAAACCATCAAGCTGTGGAAGTTGAGGCCTGTTTGTGTGTCACACAGTATAGCCTTTTGCCCAAACAGATTTACTTGCAAGTATTGATTATAATGAGTCATCAATTGGTTCAAGGCTTCTATTACACTATCAATACTGGATCCTCACCTGAACTTCTCTCAGTTATGCTATTGTTGACATTTGGTGTGGAGATCCAGCAGTTTATAGATGGTGTAGATGTTGGATGGGCCAACACAAAGTCTGGCAGCTGGGCCTGGGTGGTGGCTATGCTGTTCAGCCCACATGCTTCCTTGTGCTCATGCTACCAGGACCAGCTTTCTTGGTTTGCCCAGGTGAGGGGCAGGGCCAGTTCTTCTGCTTGTGGCAGCAAGCAAGAAGTGAGACTGGCTCTCCCACTCTCATGCTGTTGGTGTTAGCTCTCCTCCATGCATTACACCAGAGCCAGACCTCCTGCACTGCCACAGGTAGGGGGATAGTCGGCTCCCTCAAGTTCTGCAGCCATCTATGGGTGAGGCTAGCTCACTGCTCTCATGCTTTCTGGTTAGTTCTTCCCAAGCTTATGTTCTCGAGATGGCTTATCCTTGGCCACACCACCAGGGCCAGCTCAGTTGTGCTGCTCAGGCTAGGTGTGGGCCCCGTCTGTCTCTGGGCATCCCTCTGTGCCACTGTGTGCTGGGTTTCTTCAGCTCTCATGCCAGCCAGCATGTCATTCTAGTCTTTGTCTTTTGTTGCTAAGATTTAGACCACTCATATTTAAAGTTCATATGGCATAGTTTAATTATGCATCATGCTTGAAGCATTTTCTATGGTAAAGAGTTTTGTTTTTTTTTTTTCTTATCCTCTCATGTTCTCCTTTCTCTGGCTTTAACTGAGTATGTATTGAGATACTATATTCCTTTTTAGGATTAATTTTTATTATTTTAATTATTTGTATGTGTGTGTGTGTATGTGTGTAGGGGTACATGTACATATGTGCTAGAGGCATCAGATTTCATTTGAACTTGGAGTTGCAGGATGTAATACGCCATCCAGTGTGGTTACTGGTGACTGAACTGAGATTCTCTATAAGAGTTGTTTGCACTCTTTACCACTGAGCTGTCTCTCCAGCCATATACTATTTTCTATACGCTCCTAAATTATCAATAGTCTGTATTTAGTACTTGCTATAGCTGAAGGAGCAAGAAGCTCCAGGCTGTATTGTGGTCTTGCTCATATTTTTCCTATTTATTTTAGGGTTTTTAATTTCTTCTCAAACAATTCTATCTTACTAATTTTCAGATGCAAGTTAGTATGCTTCAGCTGCTTCAGCACCATTGATGAGTCCATAAGCACAATATAAAACATTTTGTAATATCGATATTCTAGAGTATTAAGTCAACCCAAGTTCCTGTGCTATGATGGGGCTGAATATCATCAATATTTAATGGCCTTTAGTACATAGACTTATACATTCTTTTTTACTAGTCTTTCTAGACATTTCTACAGTTTTGTTTTTTAATTCTTAGCTGTGGCTTCTTTCTGCAAAATGTGGAGCTCATGTTATACAGTGGATAATCTCTGTATATTAGTTTGCTTTTCTCATGATCTGTGTGCCTTAAACTCTTAGCTCTATCTCTGCTATTTGCTTATCTTTTTCTCTCACACATATTGCATTCCTTTCCTCCCTTTCCTCCCATTCCCTCTGTCCCACCAAATCTATTCCTACTCCATTTCTCTTCAGAAAAGAGCAGGTTTACCAGGGATAGCCTCTAAACATGACACAGCAAGTTACAATAAGACTAGGCACATATCCTAATATAAAGACTGAATGCGGCAACCCAGTAGGAGTAAAGGGTCTCCAAAATAGGCAAAAGGGTCAGAGGTTACCCCTTTTGCCACTGTTTGGAGTTCCACCACAACAACACACTACACAACCATAGCATATATGTAGAGGATTTATGTCAGACCCATACAAGTTCTCTGACTGTCATTTCGGTCTCTGAGCCACTATGAGCCTAGATTAATTGATTCTGTGGGCCATGTTTTTGTGATGTCCATGATCCCTTTGGCTGTTACAATACTTCCTCTCCCTCTGCTGAGTCATTCCCCAAACTCTGCCTAATATTTGGCTATGGGTCTCTGAATCTGCTTCTAATAGTTGCTGGATGAAGCCTCTCTGTTGATTATGTTTGGCTCCTGTCTATGCATATAGCAGAATATCATTAGAAATAATTTTATTGACTTTTCATTTTGTTTTGCCAGTTGTGTTATTTCTATCCTAAGTCTTTGGGGTACTTGCCAATCAATGTCAGGCATGGGATCCCTCTCATGGCAGGGGTTTTGAGTTGACCGAGCGTTGGTTGGCTTACTCACAGAAGTTTTAAATCACCTTTGCTCCAGCACATCTTATAGGCAGAACAAATTGTAGGTCAAAGGTTTTTTTTTGGTTGGGTAAGTATTTCAGCCCCTCCACTGAAGGTCTTGCCTGATTACAGGCTCCTTATAATCTGGTTTTAAGTAGTGTATTTTAAACTCTAGCCTCATTGGTCATTTCTGTAATTTCTGCTGCTTTCCTCTTCTTTTATTTCAGATGACTTTATAATTATTTTGAAAATTTCTCCTGATAATGCAAATATCTGGAATATGTTTGACTCTTACATTATGATCTGCTTGTTTATTGTCTTTGGTTATATTTCCTTGCGTCTGCTGTTTCTATTGAGTCTTCTTTCTGATGATGTTATCACATCTTTAAGAGTATTTTATCTTTTTATTCTAGTTAACTGTTGTTACCTAACAATTCCAAATGTGTAATTACTCCAGTTTATATTGTTCCAACAGCCTAGTCTTCTAGGTCTTTTATTCATGACAACCCCCTATGAATTGGCATCATTCTTCTCTAAACTGTAAAAATGACAAAATTCATTGCACAGTAGATTTTTCTCCTAACTCTTTAGCTTTTTCCAAGTGAAGGAAGTGAATTAAATATGCATTTTGAGAGGACTGAGTCAGCAAAAAACAAGGCTGACTCCAAGATAGGCTGGAAACTGGCAGTTTGGGAGAAAAGGCCTGAATTTCTCTTTCCTAGAACTGGTAAAGTCCAAAACAAGTCAATTCCAGGGAAAACCATCCTTCACAGGAGGACAATCAAGAACTATAAAACTACCCTACCACCTAGCTTGAGCCAAGTATAAATCAGCAAAAGTCCCCCAAATCCCTCAAAGCTTTAACCAATCACAAAGACATCTATACACCTGGAGAAAGAGCCAACCAATCAAGGGAAAGAATGATAAAAGTCACTCACTCCTACCCTAACAAGGTTTAAATTGATCCTACAAATCCACACCTCTGTTTTTCATCCTGATGTATGGTGGAACCCTGAAAAATAAACATGTTTTGCTGTTGTATACTATTTGAGTCTAGGATATCTTTCTTTATGAATCATGAACCCTTCCATTTAAGTATATACAAATATAAAAACTTCAGTATGGAAGACTGCACATGTTTCAACTCCTTTTTCTGATCTTCCATGTTGACTAGTTTTTAATGCTTAAGGTTCTATCCCTACTGAGCTGGAATCTCAGCCTATAGCATCAACCTTTCCATATAGTGCGAATCCTCATAAGATCAGCTGGGGGCCATGGGTGCAGTGTTCCTACTATGTAAACTGAAGTCTCTGACTAAATGTCATTAATTTTCTGAGATTAAACACAATGTAGTTTTAATTTTTATTTTAATTTGCTTGCTTTTCACCTGATAGAGCTTAGAAATCATGGAAATGTGTCATGAGGCTCTATCAGTCTTCATTATTGGTATTTCAGATAATTTTTGCCTTAAAGCTTTACTATTTTCTTGATGGGAAGCTGTAAACAAATTATATATTCTAGCTAGCCCACATAAATGACACAAAATTGACTAAGCTAGCTCAGTCAGTCAACAGGGTCTCAAGGAAGGGTGTGAGGATTGAAAAGAAAAAAGACAATTAGACAACACTATAACATGACTCCAGCCAGTTTTGAGGCTGAAGCAGGTTTTTTCTTCTCTAGTTTGCTGTATTATCATTCTAAGTACATGCAAACAATAAGGTCAGTTCTAAGGCATAAACGAAGTAGTTAAGGAAAAAACAAAGCATAAACAAAGATAGTCAAGGAGCAAACTAGGCAATAAACAAAAGTCCTGTGGTATTCAGAGACTTATCAAGATGATCAAGATCTTGAGCCCACTTCCTTATCATAGCCCAATGTCAGATTCTTTGCCAAATTTCTAGAAGTGGTCCCAAGAGCTCTCCACACACAAAATCCTGGGTTGTTTGTTTGTTTGTTTACAATCTATAATCCTAGATTGGGCAGGTTCTGAGCTATTTTAATTTGTATCCCAGCTATACATTCTTTGTTACTTGTTGTTTGAGTCTTGTGCAGGTTCTTTTTTGTTCCATTAGCCTGTTTTCAGTGTGCATTTCTCTTGGCCACATGCTTATGATTTATCTCTATTCATGGCAGTCTCCTCTTCATTCCATCTTCCTTCTCCTCTGTGGTTTCTCTTGAGACTCCTTTCTTGATTCTCAGGTCCTGCCTTTTTCTCTCTACAGCCGAATCAGAGGCTCTAGCCTTTTATTAACCAATAGCTTTAAATCAGTGAGCAAGATTTACACAACAAAGACTGGTGTGCATGAGAATGCACTCATCTGAAGGTCAACCAGGTCTTTGGGTTCAGAATTTAGCATTTGCATACATAGCATCAGATCATCCCCCAACATTTCCCCTTTTTGTCTAAATAAAAAGACTTTCTTTTCTAATAAACCACATATAAGAAGAACAATTATGAAAACTATTAGGTAAGATTTATATTCATAAAGTCTAGTCTATATGTCTTTGATAATTTAGGAGAAAGTTCTCTGTTACCTATTCTATCTTGGTGAATTCAGAGTTCTGCATTTTTTTCCAGTAAATGGGGCCTGGTTGAGGGATGGGGCTACTCACCCATCTCAAGGTTTTTAACCTAGAAATGTTCCTGTCCAAAGAAAGAACAGGGACAAAAAAATGGAACAGAGACTGAAAGAAGGGCCAACCAGGGACTGGGGATCCATCATGTCTGCAGACACCAAACCCAACACTGTTGCTGTGGTCAAGAGGCGCTTGCTGACAGAAACCTAGGTGGCAGTTACTGGGGGAGGTCTGGTCAGGAACTAACCAATGCAGATGTGGATGCTTGGAGCCAAACATCAGACTGATCTCAGGGAACCTGGTGGGGGAGCTAGCTGAAGGATAGGAGGAGTGGAGGAGGATTGCAACCCCATTTGAAGAACAGCAAAGGCTGGCCTGACCAGTCAGTTTTTCCAAAGTTTAGACCACCAACCAAGGAATGTATCTGAGGGATCAATGGCTCGAGATATAAATGTAGCAGAGGATGGTATTGCCTAACAGCAACAGGATGCTGGAGCAGTGGGGCAGGAGACTGTGTGGGTGGGGGAACACTCTCATACAGGCAAAGGGAGGCAAAGGGGATGGGGGAGGGCAGATGTGGGATGGGGAGTGGGTGCAGGGGGTAACTGGGAAATAGGATATCATTTGAGACATATACAGATAGAATTTAAAAAGTCATTTTTTATCATAACTTGCTTTACTAATCAAAAACCATCTTTTTAGATCTAAAAACAAATTCCCAAATCCTAAATAACTTAAGCTTAATTGTAAAGTCTTATGTTTATCTAGTCTTTAAACATCTTCAGAGACTTAAAAAGGAATAAATAATGCCTTAGTATGTAGGAAGCACAGAGCAAGCAGCTTCCAAAACTATAGAAATGACAGACTTAGTTGGGTGCCTGAACAGTCCCCCCAGAATTCCTCTATGATGCTTGACCATCTAGCTGCAGCTTTCTTGAAGACTTAATTGTGAAGAAGGAATTATGAAGGGTTTGCCATTGTCCTTGCAAAGCTCACCAGTCAATTTCCCCATGACCAGGTTTGTCCATTTTGGACAGAATTTTGTCTGCAGTTGAAGCAAGGGCAGTTTCTTGCTCAGTGGCAACTTGCCAATTTTGAAACAAACTTCACATGAAGGTACTCTGATGCTCATCAACTTTTTGAAGTAGAAATGAGGGTGTTGCTAAGAACAGGCTTCATTGTCCAAAATTGCTTAAATTAGTAGAACAATTTTAAATGTCATATTCTTTGGATCTTGGAGGATTTTCAAGACTAAATATCTATCCATAACATATCTTAATAGCCAATCTTTGTTTTAGCTATTGCTGTCTGAATAATTTTGAAAACATCTACAGGAGATTAAACAAAATTTGCTTTGTAAGTAACTAAACTAGTACCTACAAGATCACATGTTTGATTGACTATTAACTTGTATTGCTTAAGTATCCTAAATAGTCAGTCTGTAATAGAACACAAAATAGTTCTTTCAAAAGAACTGGAACTTCACATTACATTATTAAGAATCATCTAGGAGCAATATCCCAAATAAGACTTGAAGTCATGTATACATAGTATATTGTAACAAAAATTACCTTAATTTTTACATTAACATATAAATATTTTTACCAATGTAAAAAATATAACCTTAATATATTTAAATATATAAAAATCTATATCAATGTAACAAATTATAACCTCAACATGTATCAATATACAAAGATCTTTACGAATGTAAGATTATTGGCTATAAAACAGTCTTTGGTTTAAGAGTAGATTCAATAATCTAATTCTTTTCTTTATTATTCCTATATTATTATATTATTCCCATATCCTCCACCCCCATTTTCTTCCCAACCCTCTCCCCCTACTAACAAAGATAGACAAAGGAATAGAAAAAATAAAAAATCTCTCAGTTTAACTTCATGTTATTCTCCCAACCTCAATCAAGACCATTTAATAACTTGTAACCAGTTGTCTTAAAAGATACAACAAATATTCATAAACCATGGAATAATAAAAAACAAACAAATACCCTGCCATTTTTGGAATGGGGCACCGTTCTCTTAAAATTGCTTACTGCTGGTTTTGGAATGTAGGTTTTTTTCCACTGGGGAAATGGTTTTTTGTTTGTTTGTTTGTTTTGTTTTTTTGCTTTTTTTTCTTTATTTACATTTCAAATGATATTCCCTCTCCGGGTTACCCCTCCAAAAAAATACCAAAAACAAAAACAAAAAACAAACCCTGTTTCCTCTCCCCTTCCCCTGCTCACCAACCCACCCTCTCCCACTTCCTGGCCCTGACATTCCCCAACACTGGGGAATAGAATCTTCACAGGACCAGGGGCCTCTCCTCCCACTGATGACTGACTAGGCCATCCTCTGCTAAACATATGCAGCTGGAGCCATGAGTCCCACATTTGTGCTCTTTAGTTGATGGTTTAGTCCCTGGGAGCTCTGAGGATACTAGTTTGTTCATATTGTTGTTCGTCCTAAGGGGCTGCAAACACTTCTGCTCCTTGGGTCCTTTCTCTAGCTCCTTCATTGGGGACCCTGTACTCAGTCCAATAGATGGCTGTAAGTCTCTACTTCTGTATTAGTCAGGTACTGTCAGAGCCTCTCAGGAGACAGCTATCTCAGGCTCCTGTCAGTCAGCACTTGCTGATATCCACAATATTGTCTGGATTTGATGATTGAATATGGGAAGGATTCCCAGGTGGAGCAGTCTCTGGATTGCCCTTGCTTCAGTCTCTGCTCCATAGTTTGTCTCTGCAACTCCATAAATGGGTATTTTGTTCCCCCTTCTAAGAAGGAACGAAGTATCCACACTTTGGTCTTCCTTCTTCTTGAGTTTCTTGTAGTTTGTAGATTGTATTTTGGGTATTCTGAGCTTCTGGACTAATATCCACTTCTCAGAGAGTGCATACCATGTGTGTTGTTCTGTGATTGGGTTACCTCACTTAGGATGATATTCTCTAGATTCATCCATTTCCCTAAGAATTTCATAAACTCAGTGTTTTTAATAGCTGAGTAGTATTCCATTGTGTAGACTACCACAATTTCTGTATCCATTCTTCTGATGAGGGACATCTGGGTTGTTTCCAGTTTCTGGCTATTATAAATAAGGCTGCTATGAACATGGTGGAGCATGTGTCCTTATTACATGTTGGAGCATCTTCTGGGTATATGCCCAGGAGTGGTATAGCTGGGTCCTCTGGTAGTACTATGTCCAGTTTCCTGAGGAACCACCAAACTGATTTCCAGAGTGGTTATACCAGCTTGTAATCCCACCAGCAATGAAGGAGTATTCCTCTTTTTCCACAACCTTGCTAGCATCTGTTGTCACCTAAGTATTTGATCTTAGACATTCTGACGGATGTGAGGTGGAATCTCAGGGTTGTTTTGATGTGTATTTCCCTAATGGATAAGGATGTTGAACATTTCTTTAGGTGCTTCTCAACTATTTGGTATTCCTTGGTTGAGAATTCTTTGTTTAGCTCTGTACCCCATTTTTTAATAAACTTATTTGATTCTCTGGAGTCTAACTTCTTGAGTTTTTTGTATATATTGAATATTAGCCCTCTATTGGATATAGGGTTTGTAAAGATCTTTTCCTAATTTGTTGGTTGCTGTTTTGTCCTATTGACAGTGTCCTTTGCCTTACAGAAGCTTTGTAATTTTATGAGATCCCATTTGTCAATTCTTGATCTTAGAGCATAAGCTATTGGTGATCTGTTCAGGAAAATTTCCCCTGTGCTTATGTGCTCGAGGCTCTTCCCCAGTATCTTTTCTACTAGTTTCAGTGTATCTGGTTTTATGTGGAGGTCCTTGATCCACTTGGACTTGAGCTTTGTACAAGGAGATAGGAGTGGATCAATTCTCATTCTTCTACATGCTAACCGCCAGTTGAGCAAGCACCATTTGTTGAAAATGTTGTCTTTTTTTCCCACTGAATGGTTTTAGCTTCTTTGTCAAAGATCAAGTAACCATAGGTGTGAGTGTTTATGTCTGGATCTTCAGTTTTATTTCTTTGATCCACTGCCTGTCACTGTATCAATACCATGTAGTTTTTATCACAATTGCTCTGTAGTACAGTGTGAGGTCAGGGATGGTGATTCCAGCAGAGGTCCTTTATTGTTGAGAATAGTTTTAGCTATCCTAGGTTTTTTGTTATTCCAGATGCAAATTGCTCTTTCCAAGTCTGTGAAGAGTTGAATTGGAATTTTGATAGGGATTGCATTGAATCTGTATATTGCTTTGGACAAGATGGCTATTTTTGCTATATTAATCCTGCCAATCCATGAGCATGGGAAATCTTTCCATCTTCTGAGATCTTCTTCAATTTCCTTCTTCAGAGACTTGAAGTTCTTGTCAAACAGATCTTTTACTTGCTTAGTTAGAGTCACACCAAGGTATTTTATATTATTTGTGACTATTGTAAAAGATGTTGTTTCTCTAATTTCTTTCTCAGCCTGTTTATCCTTTGTGTAGAGGAAGGCCACTGATTTGCTTGAGTTAATTTTATATCCAGCTACATGGCTGAAGTTGTTTATCAGCTGTAGGAATTTTGGGGGTCACTTAAGTGTACTATCATATCATCTGCAAATAGTGATAATTTGACTTCTTCCTTTCCCATTTGTATCTCTTTTATCTTCTTCATTTTTTGTCTAATTGCACTGGCTAGGACTTCAAGTACAATATTGAATAGGTAGGGAGAGAGTGGGCAGCCTTGTCTAGTCCCTGATTTTAGTGGGATTGCTTCAAGTTTTTCTCCATTTAGTTTGATGTTGGCTACTGGTTTGTTTTATATTGCTTTTATTATGTTTAGGTATCGGCAGGAGTTACTGATCTTTCTAAGACTTTTATCTTGAAGAGGTGTTGGATTTTGTCAAATGCTTTCTCAGCATCTAATGAGATGATCATATGGCTTTTTCTTTGAGTTTGCTTTTGTAGTGGATTACATTGATGGACTTCTGTATATTGAACCATCCTTGCATCCCTGGGATGAAGCCTACTTCATCATGATGGACGGTTATTTTGTTGTGTCTTTGAATTTGGTTTGCAAGAATTTTATTGAGTATTTTTGTGTCGATATTCATAAGGGAAATTGGTCTGAAGTTTTCTTTCTTTGTTAGGTCTTTGTGCGGTTTAGGTATCAGAGTAATTGTAGTTTCATAGAATGAATTGGGTAGAATACCTTCTGTTTTTATTTTGTGGAATAGTTTGAGGAGTATTGGTACTAGGTCTACTTTGAAGGTCTGATAAAACTGCACTAAACCCATCTGGTCCTGGGCTTGTTTTTGGCTGGGAGACTATTAATGACTGTTTTTATTTTGTTAGTGGAAATGGGACTGTTTAGATCATTTATCTGATCATGATTTAACTTTGGTACCTGGTATCTGTCTAGAAAATTGTCATTTTCATCAAGGTTTTTCAGTTTTGTTGGGTATAGGCTTTTGTAGTAGGATCTGATAATTTTTTGGATTTCCTCAGTTTCTGTTGTTATGTCTCCCTTTTCATTTCTGATCTTGTTAGTTAGGATACTGTCTCTGTGCCCTCTAGTTAGTCTGGCTAAGGGATTATCTATTTTGTTGATTTTCTCAAAGAACAAGCTCCTGGTTTGGTTGATTCTTTCCATAGTTCTTTTTGTTTCCATTTGGTTGATTTCAGCCCTAAATTTGATTATTTCCTGCCATCTACTCCTTTGGGTGAATTTGCTTCTTTTTGTTCTAGATCTTTCATATGTGCTGTCAAATTGCTGGTGTATGCTCTCTCCAGTTTCTTTTTCAAGGCACTTAGAGCTATGAGTTTTTGTCTTAGGACTTCTGTCATTGTGTCCCGTAAGTTTGGGTATGTTGTGGCTTCATTTTCATCAAACATTATAAAGTCTTTAATTTCTTTATTTCTTCCTTGACCAGGTTATCATTGAGTAGAGTGTTGTTAAGCTTCCACATATATCTGGGCTTTCTATTTATGTTGTTATTGAGGAACAGCCTTAGTCCATGGTGATCTGATAGGATGCAAGGAATTATTTCAATCTTCTTGTATCTGGGTGAGGCCTGATTTGTGACCAATTATATGGTCAATTTTGGAGAAGGTACCATGAAATGCTGAGAAGAAGGTATATCCTTTTGTTTTAGGATAAAAGGTTTTACATATATCTGTTAAATCTGTTTCATAACTCTGTTAGTCTTTGTTTAGTTTCTGTTTTCATGATCTGTCCACTGCAGAGAGTGGGGTGTTGAAGTCTCCCACACTATTATTGTGTGTGGTGCTATGTGTACTTTGAGCTTTAGTAAAGTTTCTTTTATGAATGTAGATGCCCTTGCATTTGGAGCATAGAGGAACAGAATTGAGAGTTCATCTTGGTAGGTCTTACCTTTGATGAGTATGAAGTGTCCCTCCTTATCTTTTTTGATCACTTTAGGTTGAAAGTCAATTTTATTTGATATTAGAATGGTTACTCCAGTGCCACGGACTGGGTTCATTGCGGGGGGGGACCCCTTATTCCGCGGGGTGATGAAAGTTCTGGCTAGGTAGGCAAGCAATTCAGCGGGTGATAAACAGAGTTGACACAAAGAAGTGTGGTATCTGAATGTATTTCTTAAAGATGGCATCAGACTTTTACAGTCACTGCAAAAGAGAAATGTGAAAAATCTGGCAGTTCAGTAGTCGAGGTACATATGAGGTCACCTGAAACACACTGGATTTAAAACAGCAGCCATCTTCTCTGGACTGGTGCAGCACCCCTGGTCTCCAGGCACGCTCGGGCCCATGTGGCCCGGCCAGGGTCCAGGGGAGCTGCAGGTGCACCAGGCAGGAGGGTAGAGGCTCAAATCTCGAGTCTCCAGTCTTCAATCTCGAATGCTGACTGGGGTACACTATCTCACACACACACTAGGTTCAAGGTCCCTCCCATCCTTAGTAAAATGCCCACTATGCTAATCTTCTGGGCTAGTAGAGACTTGTCTCTTTCTTGCTAATTCCTAGGAGTGGTTCAGCTGCAGTACTTGATTGAGAATGAGGATTCTACTTGACCTTGCCCTGGGATAAGTCTCCCAGTCTGTAAGCTTCAATGTCCTACCCACAATGCCTAAGGCAATTAGTCTTGGATGGGAAACATTCTTTACAAAATTCCAAACCAGGGTTTGGCAAAGACGTTGGAACATTGGTAAAGGTCAGAGAGCAATGCCCAATTTTGTCTAGCTATTTAGTAAATCATATCTTGATGGGCACCTAGCACTCGAGTTCACAAGGACATATCTGGGCTACCTCTGAGTTAGGGGATGCCACAACTGACTGAATACTCAGGAGACTGGCTCTCCGTGAAGCACACTCCTCAGGTCTATGATCAGGTTTTTTAGACCTGTCATGCAGACACGACTGAAGTAGTCGAGTGGGTGTGGCACTCCAGCATGTTTCTTGGGACCATTTGCTGGGAAAATTGTTTTCCAGTCTTTTATTCTGAGGCAGTATCTGTCTTTTTCTTTGAAGTGGGTTTCCTGAATGCAACAAAATGATGGGTCCTGTTTAACTGCACAGTCTGATAGCCTATGTCTTTTTATTGGGGAATTGAGTCCATTGATATTAATAGATATTAAGGAAAAGTAATTGTTGCTTCCTGTTATTTTTGTTGCTAAAGTTAGAATTCTGTTCCTGTGGCTAACTTCTTTTAATTTTGTTGGAAGATTACTTTCTTGCTTTTTCTAGGATGTAGTTTCCCTCCTTTGTGTAGGAGTTTTCATTCATTATCCTTTGAATGGCTAGATTTGTGAAAAGATACTGTGTAAATTTGGTTTTGTCATGGAATACTTTGTTTTCTCCATCTATGGTAATTGAGGGTTTTGCTGGGTATAGTAACCTGGGCTGGCATTTGTGTTCTCTTAGGATCTGTATGACATCAGCACAGGATCTTCTGGCTTTCGTAGTCTCTGGCAAGAAGTCTGGTGTAATTCTGATATGTCTGTCTTTATAGGTTACTTGACATTTTTCCCCCACTGCTTTTAATATTCTTGCTTTGTTTAGTGCATTTGGTGTTTTGATTATTATGTGACAGGAGGAACTACTTTTCTGGTCCAGTCTATTTGGAGTTCTGTAGACTTCTTGTATGTTCATAGGCATTTCTTTTTTTAGGTTTGGGAAGTTTTCTTCTATAATTTTTTTGAACATAGATAACATTTTATTTTATTGTTTAATATTTACATTGTTGTTCAGAAGAGATATTGGTCTATAACTTTATTTTTATTATTAATTTTTTTAAAAAAATCAAATTTTAAAAAATTCAAAAATTTTTCTTTAGTTTCTGGACTATGGAATAAAGAGTACATGTTAATTTTTTTAAGGTGACATGCACTAAAGCCACCTAGTTTTTGAGTTCTTTAGTTGATATTTTTTTTGTTTTTTATTTTAATTTTAATTTTTTTATTAGATATTGTCTTTATTTACATGCTATATGATTTCTCCTTTCCCAGTTTCCCCTCCACAAAGAAAAGAAAGAAAAAAAAATAAAAAAACAACAAGAACAAACCCCTGTTGCCCCCCCTCCCCCTGCTTGCTACCCCACCCTCTCCCACTTATTGGCCCTAGCATTCCCCTACACTGGGGCACGGAACATTCAAGGTCCAAGGGCCTCTCTTCCCATTGATGAGCAACTTTGCAATCTTCTACTATACATATGTTGCCAGAGCAATCAGTCTCACCATGTGTATTCCTTGGTTGGTGGTTGAGTCCCTGGGAGCTCTGAGGGTACTAGTTAGTTCATATTGTTGTTTGTTCTAAGGGGCTGCAAAAGCTTCAGCTCCTTTGGTCCTTTCTCTAACTCCTTCATTGAGGACCCGGTACTCAGTTCAATGGATGGCTGTGAGCCTCTACATCTGTATTAGTCAGGTACTGTCAGAGCCCCTCAGGAGACAGCTATATCAGACTGGATTGTCCTTCCTTCAGTCTCTGCTTCATAACTTGTCTCTGCAACTCTATAAATGGGTATTTAGTTCCCCCTTTGAAGAAGGAATGAAATGTCCACACTTTGGTCTTCCTTCTTCTTGAGGTTCTTGTGGTTTGTTGGTTGTTCTTCCTGTATTCCAGACTTCTGGGCTAATAACCACTTATCAGAGAGTGCATACCATGTGTGTTGTTTTGTGATTGAGTTACCTCACTCAGGATGATATTCTCCAGATCCATCCATTTCCCTAAGAATTTTATAAATTCATTGTTTTTAATAGCTAAGTAGTACTCCATTGTATAGATGTACCACATTTTCTGTATCCATTCCTCTGTTGAGGGGCATCTGGGTTGTTTCAAGTTTCTGGCTATTATAAATAATGCTGCTATGAACATGGTGGAGCATGTGTCTTTACTACATGTTCGAGAATCTTCTGAGTATATGCCCCGGAGTAGTATAGCTGGGTCCTCTGGTAGAACTATGTCCAATTTCCGGAGGAACCACCAAACTGATTTCCAGAGTGGTTGTACCAACTTGCAATCCCACCAGCAATGAAGGAGTGTTCCTCTTTCTCCACAACCTCTCCAGCATCTGCTGTCACCTGACTTTTTTATCCTAGCCAATCTGACTGGTATGAGGTAGAATCTCAGGGTTGTTTTGATTTGCATTTCCCTGATGACTAAGGATGTTGAACATTTCTTTAGGTGTTTCTCAGCCATTTGGTATTCATCAGTTAAGAATTCTTTGTTTAGCTCTGTACCCCATTTTTAATAGGGTTATTTGGTTCTCTGGAGTCTAACTTCTTGAGTTCTTTGAATACATTGGATGTTAGCCCTCTATCAGATATAGGATTGGTAAAGATCTTTTCCCAATTTGTTGGTTGCCGTTTTGTCTTATTGACAGTGTCTTTTGCCTTACAGAAGCTTTGCAACTTTATGAGGTCCCATTTGTCAATTCTTGATCTTAGAGCATAAGCTATTGCTGATCTGTTCAGAAAAATTTCCCCTGTGCTTATGTGCTCGAGTTTCTTCACCACTTTCTTTTCTATTAGTTTCAGTGTATCTGGTTTGATGTGGAGATTCTTCTATAATTTTGTTGAAGATATTTACTGGCCCTTTAAGTTGGAAGTCTTCACTCTCTTCTATACCTATTATCCTTAAGTTTGGTCTTCTCATTGTGTCCTGGAGTTCCTGGATGTTTTGGGTTAGGAGCTTTTTGCTTTTTTCATTTTCTTTGACTATTGTGTCAATGTTTTCTATATTATCTTCTGCACCAGAGATTCTCTCTTCTATCTCTTGTATTCTGTTGGTGATGCTTGCATCAATGGCTCCTGACTTCTTTCCACGGTTTTTTATCTCCAGAGTTGTCTCTCTTTGTGATGTCTTATTTGTTTCTACTTACAGTTTTTACATCTTGGATAGTTTTATTCAATTCCTTCACCTGTTTGCTTGTGCCTTCCTGTAGTTCTTTAAGGGATATTTGTGTTTTCTCTTTAAGGGCTTCTACTTGTTTACTCATGTTCTCCTATAATTCTTTAAGGGATTTTTGTATTTCTTCTTTAAGGGCTTGTATCTATTTACCTATGTTCTCCTGTATTTCTTTAAGGGAGTTATTATATCCTTCTTAAATTCCTCTATCATCATCATGAGATATGATTTTAGATCCAAATCTTGCTTTTCTGGTGTGTTTGGGTATCCAGGACTTGCTGTGGTGGGAGTACTAGGTTCTGAGGCTGTCAAGTAGTCTTGGTTTCTATTGGTAAGATCCTTGCATTTGCCTTTAGCCATCTGTAAATCTCTGGTGTTAGATGTTATTGCTGTCTCTGGCTGGGTCTATAAGCCTGTGTCAGCACTTCTGGGAGATCAGCTCTTCCCTGGTAGGACCTGGGTGCAGAGGGCTGTGGATCAGCTGTCCCTCTTGGGTGCAGATGGATGAATAAAGGCTGCAGCTTCTGTGGCCTGTGCCTCCCAGCTGGTCTCACCTGAGACCCAGGGTCAGAGCATTCCCTGGAAATAAGCTCTCTGCTTGTGGGAAAGGTGTGCAGAGAGGGTTGTGGATCCACCATCCCTCCTGGTTGTAGACTGATGTAGAAAGAATCCTGTCCCAGCTACCCTGCCACTTTGGAGGCCTGAGCCTCTTGGCTGGTCTGCCTTAGAGAGTCAGTGGAGAGAAAATGGTGGTCTCACCTGAGAACCAGGGTCAGAGCACTCCCTTGAGATAAACTCTCTGCTTGCAGGAAAGGTGTACAGAGAGAGTGGGAAAAAGGTTAAGAACAACAACAACAAAAAAGAAAGAAAGAAAAAAAGAAAGAAAGAAAGAAAGAAAAAAGGAAGAAAGAAAGAAAGAAAGAAAGAAAGAAAGAAAGAAAGAAAAGTAAGAAAGCAACTTGTAACAATTGTCCAGTTTTCAAGTTCTGTGAAAATGCTAGGCTTAAATGAAGTCCTGCTGAACAGTAGTCTGTGATGATGAGTGATTGGAGTTAGCTGATTTGAAGTTGTGCCAGAGGTAAGCCTTTTGAGAAAACAGCACTGAGGCAATCTGGGATAGGAGCAGTCAGAATGTTGGAATAATACGCTTCATTATTTCAGCATCTTCGAGGGTGAATCTTAGTAGGGCTGCTTTTCTGAGTGTTTTCGCTGTGAACATATAAGCTATCACAGGTAATAAACAGTTCAGCATTAATATAATGTGCACATATCAATTAACAAAGATCCTTTGCATTCTCTCTTATAGATTAGTTTGGGCTACAACCAAACTGTAATATAAATTTCCATCCATTTCATATGAAAGAATGGTGTGTCTTAATGAGTCATGATGACTCACTCTGTAGCCAACAAGATGTATTGGTTACACATAGATTTTTATGTCTAAGAACTGTTCCCACATAGAGGAATTAGTATACACATTATATGTCTTGTTGATGTTGCCAATCTCCCTCTTTCTGTCTGTAGCTAAAATCTTCAGGGGTCTTCCCCTGTCAAATCTTATTTCCATTAATTTGGATGAAAGACATAGCTTTTATTTTCCTGTTGAAACAATGTAAAATCTTCTCCCCAAATCAACATATCTCCTTTTTTTCCCATTCTGGAATTAGGATTTCTCCATACTTACCTAGTTCAGCATTCCTTCCTAAAATCCAGTGCAATTTTGTTTGTTTTCTTTTAATAGCTGTGCTACCTGTTTTATTGAATTTAAAAAATTATAGTCAACAAAACATCTTTAAATTTATCCCTATAAGATTTTTTATCCTTTTTCTGTTCTATGAGCACCTCCTTTAAATTTCTGTTAGATATCTTCATAATGGTTTGATCTATAGAATTTCAAGTTATATTTGTAACAGGTTTTGTACAATAACAGCTAAAATATTATTGTATTAAAATGGATACATATGTTGAAACATTGTCAGCTTTGATCATCAAAGGATTTGTAAGATATGCATATATCTTAAAATTCCAAGTTCTACAAAATAGTCTGTTGTATGACATTGTTCAAAGGTAGCATTAATAAGAACAATCTGAATTTTTCTGTCTATATTTGCATTTCAAGTGTTATCTCCCTTTCCAGTTCCCCCTCCACACGACCCCTATTCCCTTCCCCCGCCACCTGTTCACCCAGTCCTGCCTCAGTGCCTTAATATTCCCCTATCCTAGGTCATCAAGCCTCCACAGGATGAAGGGGCTCCCCTCCCAGTGATGCCATATAAGGCAGTCCTCTGCTACATATTCAGCTGTAGAATCTGAATGTTTAATTCAATACACTGTATCACAATGAGCTGAAATCTTAATTCTTGATAACCTTGTAGATTTCTTTCATCTGGAACTATTGTCTTTGATGTTGTTGTAGGTTTCAGAACCTCTACTATCTGTTCTATGGCCTCTAACCTAGCATTCCATCATTTAGTCGTCTCCTTATCTAAATCTGTCTCTTAAAAAGGTTATATAGAATCATGTTATTAAAACAATTATTTTTATGTTGATCAATATTATACATGTTCCAGATGTATTATGACAATTGTGTCTTTTATTTATTTTACCAGAAATTAATTAATTAATTAATTAATTAATTTATTCATTTTGGTTTTAATTTCTAAGTCTGTCCTTCCTCCAGAAACTCTACTCTTTTATTTGTAAAGTAAATATTTGTTCTTATAAAAATTTATATCTCGTTTAGAAGTTTGACATTTTTAGTCCCATTATAACCCTGGAAAAGGTTCCTTTTGCCTTTTTGTTCATCTGTAGGCTCCTTAGACCAACATGCCTCTGTGATGGCTAACTCTGCCCCTTTAACTGGAACTCCCCATTTGTCCTTCAATTTCTACCACCTCTGAAATGGACTGAGCTTAAGTTTCCTGCTCTTTGTCTAGAAGCCAGCTTTCACCTGGGACTCTGTTTAATAACTGAATAGGAAATTCAAAGAATTGAGCTAGAGACACCTTCATCTTTTGTGTATCAAGTCAATGGTGAAGACAAAGTAAAACCGGTTTCTTCCATGAACACTCAGGTGTTTCCTGGTCTGGTTATCATCTAGTAATGATGCCTTATCGTGAATGTAATTTTAAACCATCCCTCCTTAACACCAGAGATCTTTTGTACATTTTTCTTTCTTCGTTGTCTTCTCTTTGTTGTTTCTCTGGAGATGCAGTTGAACGAGGGTCACAACTACTATGTGATTTTAGAATTAAATTAGGAGAGCATTCTAGAAGAACTTATACTAGCCTATGTTTATAGTAGGTTATTACCTATAGATTTGTTCATGTGAATATCAGTTAAATCTCATTACCCAGCATCAAAATGAATGTATAAAAATGTTCTTCCTATGGAAATTGAAAAGTCAAATAAATGCTAACTCACAAAACCTCTTAAAAGATAATCATTGCTTTGTAGCCAGTATGTTAATTTTTCTTCTTCTATTTGACTTTTACTTGTTTAATTTTTAAAACAAAGTCTGCTTTATTTATCCACAAGCAAACAAGCAAGCAAACAAACAAACAACAGTTTTCTCAATATTTTCAAACTTCTGGCATGTTACTCTGAGCTAAAGAAAAAAATAAATCAGCATTTCCTGAAGTGCTCAGAAATTAAAAATTGCAATTACTTTAAATGTTCTTCTAATAGCCTTCACACTATTATTTGGACAACTAACAATAATGCTTAAAGAATGAGATGAACTTAGTTTTATAGTGCTGACAAAGAACTGCCACCAACAGGAATATTCACAAAGTGAAAAACTTAATTTAAAAATCTCATCTCCCAGGATGGAAACAGTCCCTCATGAAATCACAATGGACTCTGAAAATGGATTTATTTTCAAAGAACTTACACTAACTACAGAATATATGTGAACTCACTAGTTAATGTTTTGTCCTATCTTCTCATTGCCGCTTCTTATTCTCTTTTCTTCACATTATATTATACCCACATGTATATGTGTTTATATATGTGCCTCTGCATATGAAGGAGAACATTAATTTTTTTTTTCATTCTGAGATTGGGTGATTTCACTTAGTGTATGTTCAAAGTCCATCCATTTTCCTGTAGTTTTTCTGATTTTATTTTTACTTAGATATTTATATATATACCAGAATATCATTATCTATCCATCTGTTGATGGACATATAGGTTGCTGCCATCTTTCATATAGTGAATAGAACATCAGTAAATACCAGGTACAAATATCTCTGGTAAGTGTGGAATTCTCTACAATGTGTCACTTTTTAAACCATACTCTTGGATAATCCTCCACAAACAATAACCTTAAATGTCTGGAAAGAGAACTCTAAATTTGTAATTTCTGTGGAGACTTTGATTCAAATATATGTTCTTGGCACCACTTCTCTGAAGGCTGGTAGAATTATATTTCTCTCTCAAATTCAAATGCAAAAGTTGTTAATAGCATCATTGTTATAATTAATTTTAAATGATTAATGAGCTTGACTTTAGTTTTACTGGTTTAATTATTTGTTAACACTCATTTAATTAATTGTTCATGCCAACAAATACATGCTTCATCTTTTCATAGCTGTTCATTATCTCATGAAAGGCATATCTTTCATGAAGGCAAGACAGAGCCCACCTGTCACCATTTTATTCTGCACAATTCACTAATTAAATATGCCTTTAAGCAGCACCATTCACATATGTAAGTATATCTTCAGTAATTGAAAGAATTATGTTTATTTCAGAAGCATGGTAAAGGATCTTAGGATGTAGACTTATATGTATATATAAGTATTGTATATATAAAATGTACCTGTTTGCCCATTTGATTAAATTAATTACAATTACCTTTGGTTTGTACAACTAGGTGGTCCTTAAATGACAGTAGTTGTATGTTAAATTTCAAATACCTAGTAATTGTACCTTAAATCTCCGAGTTTTGGATTAAATTTCACTAATAATTTCATTATCACTTTTATATATAATATAGCTATGTTTTCTTTAAATTATAGTGTGTGTGTGTGTGTGTGTGTGTGTGTGTGTGTGTGTGTTTCTCATCCCTGGGAAGGGGAGTCTATTTGTTTAGAAGTTCTCTTTTTCTTTCTATAACAGCTAAAACAACAAAACTGTAATTGCCTTGCTCCATCCCAGGCAATGGATTTATACAGTGCTTTGCCACCAGTGTCTCTAATCTTAACCTTTATAAATTAGAGAAAGTGTCTTCTGCAATGATTCTGTTCGGGGGTTTTGTTGATGTGTACAAGAAAGATAAAACAGCAACCTAAAAATAGTTCATCTCTCTTGGGGCATACTAGTAAAATGTCTCTCTCTTGGCTGATTTGTTTAAAGTCATCACAATTGGTTGTTGTTTTTCTCTGTCTTTGCACAACGAGCTACTTCTTGGACCACATCAGCTACCTAATAAATATATTTTGACTCTCTGAATTTGGGGTTAAAATTTCAGGGCTATCTTTCATTGTTACCTTATATATCATTTAGCTGCAAATCATATTTTCCTTGATGTATCATCTTGTTGAATGTCAAGTAAGTTCCAAGTATTCAATTTACTCAAAAAAATTCTGTGCTAAACAAACTAATGTGCTACTTTCGCTGGTGTGTAGAGTTTTGGCTCTGAACTTCATATTCCATTAAGTTGGTAGGGGATTTCCAACTTTATCAAGTTGCCAATTTTATCAGATCAGTAATCAAACAGTGAACTCAGCAAAACCCTGGGAACACAAAGTAGAATTGCACAAGGGGGAGTTTAAAGCCATAAATGATTGCTGACATACAGAAAGAAATGTATCTTACCACAAGGATCATGGGTAACTTCATATGTCTTTGAAAGACATCTGGCTTCAAGATGACTGGCTACATCTGGGAGAAAACTGAGAACAGCTCAGCGATTCTGTGCAAGCCCAGTTCTGCAACGGTAAAACTCAAAGAAGGGAACTCTGTGGAAAGAGATTGTAAACTTCCAGTGCATACAAATAGAAGAGTGTAACCTAGAAAATAACAGATAATTTAAAAAATTGGAGGATTGTAAATAAGAAACATCAAATGGGATGTCAGAAACAAGTTCAAACAAATTAACAACTGATATATGGAGCTAAGTATCTTAGCTCTTGATATTTAAAAATCTGTCTTTTATTGACTACACATGTACATAATGCAATGTGACACTCTATTGTGGAAAGTAAAGATAGAAAAATTATTCCCATGAATTTTTACAAAAAGAAAATATTTTAACTCCATGAACAAAATTCAGGATATACAGTACTATGAGGATTGAAGGGACTCCTTTGACAAACTGAGCATTTGATGTAATAGCTATGTTCCTTACAAAATAACCAAATGTAATGAATATATAGCAAATACATTTGTTTGTTCTGAGATTTTAATTTTTTTCAGATCAAGGAAGTAGGGAACATAAATACGAAGTCTTAAATATGGTAAATTAGCTCAATCCAATTGTGTGTGCTGCAGAATTATGTAAATATAAAACAGACTTTAAAAAGACAAGAGTGTGCAAGGAGTTTGAACAATTTCTAAAATATGAGAGATAGTGTATCATGTACATTGCATGTCTTAACCAAACTGCAGCATGTATAAAAGTGAGTGACAAATGAGTAACTGGTCACTTAGTAAATAACATGGCTTCCCAACGACAGTGGAGAAAATTTAGAGGCTCAGGAGAATTTTGGGCTACGAATACTTGATGTTCAGAAATAAATGACCATTATCTAACTTTTTGATGACATGCACAGGATGATGAAAAGGAAAAAAGAAGGAGCAAAACTGAGCTTGCATTAGCAAACACAAAATAAATGGAGGCTTTTCATCTAATAAGCATAGAATAGAGCTATAGTGTCCTCCCTATGGGAACACCAATAAGCAGAAATGCTTGTGATGAGAGAAAAGCTCTTCACATTCAACTATGAGCTCAGACATGTTCCTTAGCACACAATCTCAGACTGAGGGAGTCGGTCAAAACCGGAAGTGGTGAATTTCAGTATATTTTGTATATTTCAGTATATTTTAACAAACATATTCATCCTGCTATTACCGAAACACAATAATTTAATTATAGAAAGCAAAGATTTAGAATTGTACTATCAATAGAATGTTTGAAGTCAAAATTGCTGTGAGGATTTCTAGTTTCAGATATAAACATTGTTAAAATGTGGGCTTTTGTTTGGTTTGGTTTGTTTTGTCTTGAAATTAGAAAAGAATTTCCAACAATTTCTGAAATGGCCCTAAACATACTTTTGCAACTTTGTACCATTTACTTTTGCAAAGTAGATGTCAGCATTGGCATATAATATAGACATATAATGTCTACAAGCTCTGAAAAGGCATTGAGGAAATCCTGAATCTTGAAGTACCAAATGTTTGTCCAAGATTTAATTCTTTATGTGAAAATAAAAGCACATCCATCTAACTAGTGTGAAAATCTGCTTTCATTTTAATAAATGCTAAAATTATGTGCATACCACTGAATTGTTTTGTGACAGATTTTTTAAATTTATTAACAATAAATATTTGATATATACTTCCTTCATACACACACACACACACACACACACACACACACAAAACCCTCCTCTGAGGAGGAGAACACTATTATGAGACAATCATATGAGGAGTGGGTCTGCCTACAGTTTACACTACAGCAATAAGAAGTCATCTAGAAATGAATCTAGACGTGGAGCATCCCAACTCCTCAAGTAACTGGGTTGATCCAACAATCTTACATGAGATACACTCTCATCCCATGTGAGTCCTGCAAATAAGAGAAAAATTAAAAATGAAGCCAAAGCAGGAGAAGTCGCTTATTACTGTGACGGTTGGTTTGTGAAGCTCAGTCTGAGTTGAATTGAAATATCAGGGGGAGTAATCTGAAAACACACTGCTGTGATGGCCCCATTCCATCAGTGACTACAGTAAATACTTGAGAGGCTGGGTGTTTGGAATGGAACTGGAGAAAGCCATCTGATTACATGGAAGAAAGAATAACAGTTTACTGTCTCAGGCAAATCTGAACTATGAGATTCTATCTTATAGAAAAACAAACAAGATAGCCTCCTTTAATATCAACTGTTCTTCTCTGTGTGATATCTGTAGTGTGATAAAACATATTACCCCTTTGTTATTCATATATATTTCCCTTTTGTATTTCGAGTAGCCCCTTCAAATCTTGTCTAGTAAGTTCAATGCCATAACATGCTCAGGAAGTTTCTACCAATTTCTTTTTTCTTCTTCCCTTGAGTATAGTGTAAATTGTTTTAATTTTGTTTTGTGTTTCACAACTATCAGGAAAGTTTGCAGCTAGTGTGTATTGTGCTATTGTTTTGTTGTTACACTTTATTTGGTAGATTCTTTTCCATGTGTTCTCTCGAATGTGTGGCCACTCGAGTCTGCTAAGTGGTTAATAAATCAATGCCTCTATTGTAATTGTCTTTGTCATTTCTTTTAGCATTGTTATAAAACACTTGGCAATAACAGTTTAAAGAAGGATATGTATTTTGGCTCACAGTTTCAGAGACACGTCCACTGTAGTGAGGAAAATATGGAAGTTGTTTAGAGAGGAACATAGCAGTGAGTCTGGGAGGCCATGGCTTCTCATATCTTGATGGATCAAGGAACTGAGAGTGCTGGTCAGAAAAATAAGTATATATCACCTTAAGGTTCACTGCCACAGACCAGACTGTTCAAATAATATGACCCAATATTTAACCCAGGACAATTATTAATAGAAGTGTCTTTATAAACCAGAACTAGCAGGTTCTGCTCAGTAATGCTATGCAAATCAATAAATATCTGAATATTTAGGTAAACAGTATTCCAGTCCATGGTGTTTATATAAAGGTCCAAAGTCAGGTATCACAGTAAATACCTTTCCTGACAAAATTCAGCCAGGTTTCCTGAGTCTGTAGTCTTCAGGTTCTTGAGAACTTGGATGCACTTAATTTAAATTCTTCCTCTGTGGAAGGTTATTATATAGTAAAGCAGACATATTGGGGAGCATTTGTGACTCACACATTTGTTGGAGAACTTAAATGTCAGATATAAACAGAAATGTTAAAACCTTACTATTAAAAATGGGTAAACAAAACTTGAGCAAGCATGAGTTGATATTTCTTCAAGAAGGCCATGCAAATAGAAGACAAATAAAACTATCTACATCATTAGCCATTGGATACACAACAATATGAATAATATAATTATCAGAATATTCAAATAAAACAATAGCAGTGCCAAAAATAGTAAATCTGTCATACATTTGTAGTGAGAATATAGTATATATATATTATATATGAAACCTTCAGATATTCTTGACAATGTTCTGGCATTTTATCAGATATTTTGATGGATTAGGAAAGATTTTATTTTTTAATATTTAAGGTGAAAACTTATTTTTCTGCAGAAACTCATATGTGTATGTTCCTAGAATCTTTATTTTAGTAACTCCAAACTAGAAAATATCCACATGTCCTTCACTGAGTAAATGGCTAATGAAATAGAACAAATCCACAGAGTCTCCTTGAGGAAAAGAGAGCTCAGGACTGAGTGTCCAATAACTTCAAGAACCTGAAGGAAATCATGCTGAGTGGAGAAAACACTATCTTAAGCAACACGTCCCTGTGAAATGACATAATCACAGAGAGAGTGAAGGATTAGTGACACCTTCTTCACTCATTTTTTTCTGCCTTCAATAATGATGTGAAAGCTAGGTCCAGAGTGGTAATTCGAATACTATAAAGAGAAAATAGAAGCTTTTACATGAACTGCTTTACTTTACACACGTTCAACTCACACAACCAGGTCTCCGTCATTATCAGCTGAATGCTGTTTCAATTCCAAACGAAATCAAGGATGGCATCTTAGTAAGGTTTCTATTGCTGTGAGAACCAAGGCAACTCTTATAAAGTACAACATTTAATTGGGACTGGCTTTCAGTTTCAGAATTTCATTCCATTATCATCAAGGTGGGAAACATGGCAGTATCCAAGCAGATATGATATTAGAGAAGAAGCTAAGAGCTCTACATATTGTTCCAAACCAGGGAAAGAGTGACTCTTCTGCACTGGGCAGAGCTTCAAAGCCTACCCCAACAATGTTGCACTTCCTCCAACAAGGCCACACCTCCTAATAGTACCACGTCCTATGGGTCAAGCATATTCAAACCACCACAGGTGGTATGATCTGAATGCTAAATATTCTGCAGTAGCCCTCCTGTTTGGTTCCCAGTAGGTGGGACTACTTTGCAAGGCTGTAGGACCTTTAAGTGGATGAACCTTCCTGGAGCAACTGGAGCACTAAGGCCAGCCTTGGGGTTTCCTGACTTGGTCTGCTTCCAATACATTTCTGCTTCCCGACTCTGACTGGATGGACAATGTGAGTCTCTTGCTCTTGCTGCCTTGCTTCCTTATCAAGGCTGACTCTAATCCCTCAAACTGTGAACCATGGACAAACTTGTTCTCCCTTTAAGTTGTTTGTCAGGTGTTTGATCAAAATAATGAGAAAAATAGTTAACATGTTTCAAAAAAAAGGTATATTTACATATTGTAAGAATGAATCAAACTAGGAAATTTTTACAAGGTGATAGGTGATTTTTACTTGTCAATTCTATAAAGAAGAAAGTACACAATTATTTTAGTGAAAGGTTACAATTTTATCAAATCTAATATGTATTTTTGTAACAACCCTTAAAGATTGAGAAATAGAAAACTATTTTCCTAATTCTTTAAAGTATCTGATAAAATATTTATGCAAACACCATATTTAGCAATTAAATTCCAGGAGTTTCCCCATTAGTGCAAAAACTCCACAAACACATAACAGCTTTCTATTAGATCTATTGATGAACAATAAGCTAGTGATTCAAGCTAAAAGAGGAAAAACACTGTTGAAATATTAGGACAAGGTTATCTGATGCTCTTCCTAGAATATTTGAAAGTATCAGCTAGTAAGCAATAGAAATCATAATAATTTATCAGTTTAACTGGATAAAATTCTCCATAATAAAATCAGCTTTTCATATTTTCCACTGATAAAAATTAACAATTAAAATAAAAAATAAAAGCCTATTTACAATAATAACAGAAATATAACATGTTCAGTTAAAATAACAATGAATTTTAAAATCATGGAACATTTATGGAGAAGATAATAAGATTTACTTGATGATATACATAGATTGGAATATAGGACTTTGCTACATTCATACATGCTAATATTCAATAGTATACAAATGTTCCATACCCTCCAAATTATTCTAATTAAGGAAATGTATATGAAGACAAAAATAGGATTATTTTCATCACTTTACAAAGGAGAAACTCTAGCAATAAAAGCAGAATAATGCATAGAAAGTAGATCTAATTCTAAACTATTTTTAGGATCTCAATGCATCAATTTATTCAATTTTGGCAGAAATTTGTGAGTATAATTAAACGTAAATTTCCTGAGCTTGTGAACTTGGATTTCTACTTCTAAATATCCAGGCCTGAAGGCAAAAAATGTAGCTTTATTTGGCCTATCAAAACATTGAAAACCAACCCAATGTTTTCTCAGGAAGAAGTTTAAATCTAACTTGGAATGTACAGTTAGTGGAATAGTCTGTGAATTAAAATAGCCAGCTTACAGGCGTCTACACAGATAACTCTAAATGTTGCATATTGCAGAGTATGCAGAATATGATACCACCGAAATAAAGACAAGCACAGAAAGTAATTTCAAACAGCACATGCACATGCAAACCACAAAAAATATCATTTGGAACTGTTCCCACATTGACAAAAGAGCAATTTCCTCAGAGAATGAGAGAGGACATTAAGATTGAGGTTGTTGATCAAAGGAGATGTTAGATTTTAGAATATTTAAAAGGAAATTAAAAATGAGTTGTAGTAATGCCATTTGAAATGAGTTTAAAAAATCTGGTAAAAATTTGTGTATATGAAATTTGGCTATACTCATCCAAAGGGTCATGCTGAGTAAACGTGGGTCATGCTGAATAAATTCAGTTGATCTTCGAAATTCTGTATTTAGTGCATGAAGTGGGTATACATGTTTGACTGAAATGATGGCAGGTAGGTGGGATTTGTTAATTCTCATTTAGGAGAACGTAGATTTGAATTGTAAATAGGAAGGGAAGTTTGTCAAGCGATATGAGTATCAGTAAACTCAATGGCTGCAGAAAAGTTGGCAGCGTGGAACATGGTAGGGTCCTGGTCAGGTTACAGAGTTGGTAGAACTGCATGGAGTTTTTAAAAATATTTTCATGTTTGATATTATAATTTAATTAGAACATCTCTCCCTTCCTGTTCCTCTCTCTCTATGCCACTCTCATATGTCGGTCCCCTCGCTCCTTCAAATCCATAGCCTCATTCTTTTACTAATTGTTACTGCCTTCTTGTATATCATACATTTATATTTCAAAATATAATCTGCTCAGCCACACAGTGTGTATGTTCAACCTGTGTGTATGTTCTTAGGGCTGAATATTTAGCACCACTTGTTTGAAAGCTTGAGTGTGCACACAGAGAGAAAAGTTAGGATCTGCAGTAGACCCAGGCTGGAGAAGAGACCCTTGGCTCAATTGTCTGATCATTGTGTTGTAAAAATGTGTATGCTACTTTGGTTTTCTCCAAAATATTTGTTTTTAAATTTATATATCAAATCTTGTAAGCTATTGTTTGGGGGGAATCTAGGGTGTTTTTAGCATCAAAAGTCTCTGTATCTATGTTATACTCATTACACTCAGGTACCATCAATTTGGTGGGTTTTAATATTTTGTCAGAGATCTTGACTATCAAAAAGAAAGAAAAGATGGAGGGGGGAGGGAGAGAGAGAAGAAGGGAACCCTATGATAACCAGGGATAAAATAGAAAAGAAAGGAAGGAAAATGATGGAAGGAATAAAGTACTCTAAATTATATATTACCACATATCCTGAAATTATTAAAAAGGAGATTAATAACATAATCTAAGTTTTCTAAGTTGAGCTGGGAGGAGATATGATACCATTTCAGATATTATAGTAAAATTTAACCATCCTTACAGATAACACTGTTATGCAAGGTAAAGTTAGATGGAATAATTCCTTTGGTCCTTACTTAATTTGGCTTCTTTGTGATAAGTCACTGAAGATAAACTAGGAATGAAACTAGCACATTTAATATTTGGGGGAGGGTATTTGTTGTGTGTTGGGGAACATAGTACATTTTTAAAAAGTATGTAGCATAAATTTACATCATTACATGTAAAATGTTTCTTTACTTTTTGTTGAACAAATCATATCATATGAGGCTTAATCTCTTGTCTCCAACTACACTGTTTTTGGTACTGGTGTGAGGTTTACAAATCTAGATTTACACATACACACATGAGATGCTTGCCTTCACTTAGCAATGTTAGGCTGTCTTATAGCCTCACTGTTCAGTTTGGGGGTTCCTGTCAAGGCCTTGCTTTCATGAGTCAGAGTTCCAGGTAGAGAAGGACAGCTTTGAACTCAGGACATTTATTCCCTCTGATTTTTTTTTTTATTTATTTATTTTAATTCAGCATGCAGCGCCACGATTTAAGTCCCTAGTTCTCTTTGAGGAAGAAGGGGATTTGGTCTCTACAAAACACGTAGAAATGATGGGAACCGACTATATTGTTTGTCATTGCTTGGAACAGAAGTGCTAATGAAATCTATTTAATAGAGGACAAGGACATTGCTAAAGTGTTCTGTGATGACTGGGATAGCGCCAATAAGAGAATAAATAGTCTGGCCTAGTATAGCAGCAGGGAACTGGTCCTGAGGAGATTGCTCCTCTCTGTGAACAAAAGCATGTGAACAGCAATCAGCTGATCTCAGAACCCGCTCCTCCTCCATCACGTAGAAGATGGAGATTTTAGTTTCCAGCTTCAGTCTATCTTACCCAGACACAAGAAACGTACACTTTACTTCCAAATAGAGGGCAGTTCGGCTTTCACTAACCAAGACTACTTAGATATTTTTGTAGAATGGGCTTCAAAAATAAAAATGTAGCCTTTTTGTTTTTGTTTTTTTCTGGAGCAAAATATTCCAGTACCCAGTCTAATATATGAAAATCAAGGTGGGATTCTCATCAAAGAGTTTGGAACCATTGTTAAAACAAATAATCGACAACATGAAACAACCCCCCCCACACACACACACACCCTAGGACTTAGATAGGTACAACTTGGCTAGGAGCACTCGGACATTAAAAGTGTAGTTACAGAACTGAATCCTAAGTTTCCAACAGAGGAGCTACATTTTCCTCGACGAGGAAGAGTATATTTGAATTTGAAATTGAGCACTGGTCACTCCATTCAGGCACCTAAAACAGATGCAGGATCATGTGTTCCCAGACAGCAAGCACACTCATCCCCAAAACATTTGAGTGAAATACACACAGTGAAAAAGCACATGCACTGTATGCATACATCTGCATGTGTGCCTCAAAGCTGGCCTTTATCTGTGTAACTAGGAAACACAGAGAGAGACATTTTCCAGAAACCTCTGTGAGTTCACACTCTTCCCTTTAAAATACCCTCCCCTCCCCAATCACAAGATTGAAATCTTCAGGAAAATCTTTCACCTTTTTTTTTTCAGACTTTCCCTTCCTGTCTTCCTTCTTCATTACTTCTTGCTTACTGGAATTTCATTAAAATTTTTCATCCCAACCTTTACTAAATCAGTGTAAGTATACAGGGGAGCAGGAAGAATTCCTAAAACAGTGGGGAAATTCTATATTTTACTGCTGTCCTGTTAGGTGTTTATTACTATGATAAAACGCTGGCCAAGACCTACCTGGGGTGGAATGTATTTACTGTATCTTACAGGTTGTGGTTCATCATTGAAGGAAGACAGCAGGAACCTGGAAGCAGGAACCAAAACACAGACCATGGAGGCTGCTCACTGGCTTCCTCCATCTGGCTTGCTCAACCTGGTTTCTAATACAGCTCAGGACACCTACCCAGGGGTGACACCACCCCCAGTCGCCTTGGCCCTTTTATATCAATCATTAAACAAAACAACAACAACAACAACAACAACAAAAAATGCCCTGCTGAAATGTCCCTAGGGCAGTGTGATGGAGGCAGTTCCTCAGTTGAAGTTCCCTCTTCTCAGGGAACTGTAGCTTGTGTCAAGGTGATGAAGATGAACCAGCATAGGCATAGTCGTTTTCCATCTGTGTCCATCAGGGCTAACCTGAGGCCTGTGACAACTGGAGCAATGAGAATGACGTTTATATGAAGCCACATGACTAAAACAAAAACATGTGGACACGGGAAATCTAGAGGCTCTTATAGCAGAGCTTTCAAACCCAGAGGCCAGTGGCTCTAAACTTTGAAAGAAAGCATGAAGTTTACCGTTCTGGTTGCTTAAAACAGAGGCTCCGGCTTTTGAAAACCAATACCCAGCCACTAAATACAGTTCCAGAGTATCTGGGTGTGGGGACTAAGCATTTTGGAGCTCTAAAACTGATGGGTATTTTGAATCCTTGCAATCTGGACTCACAGGCTTAGCTCTTCGCAGCCTGTTGTTCTGCATGCTCTGAGCTTCTGGCCTCAATACCACCCTTTCTCCAGCGGCTCTGCAGGACTCTTCAGTCACCTCCTAGTGCTATGAGTCAGAGCCACTGGTGTCCAACCCTCAGTGCATGCAAACCCCAGTTCCCTCACTTCCACCACTTCTGCAGGCATATGAGCAAAAGAACCTAGGTATTTTATCTTATACAGTCCACAAAGACCACACATGGCCGAAATACCATTCAACAGAAGCCTTTGTTGAAGAGCTGATGGGCTCCAAGGGAGTGAGAGGTCTTCCAGGCCAACCTTAGGCTAATGCATATGGGCAAGGGGAATGACACTCCTGTGTTTGGATTGCAATCCAAATCACAGCATGGCTTCCTGCTTTACCAAGAACATATTGCTCAGGGCCAGTCACAAGCTTCCCATAAACATAGCACTTTTTCTGTAGATCAAAAATTTTGGTTGAGTCCCTTGAGAAAATCCTTTAGTTTTGGTTAAAAACTGCCTTTAAAAAATAATGCAGGTTTTTTCTTACTTGTTTCTTTTTTTCAGTTAGCATACAAGCAATGGATGTGATTTCACACATTATGTTGTTGATCTTCTCCCTGTTCTCTTGTCCCCATTCTTTTGCCTCCTCTTGGACCCTTCTAGCTCCAAGTCTCCTTTCTGCCTCCACATTACATGTTCTGTTACCTTTTTCACTTCCTGAACCTATCTTCCTCTCTTACTGTGTGGTCTCCTTTCTAGTTTCCTGAATTGTAAACACAATAACACTGTACATAAAAGTAAAAGCCATAATAGGTTGGAGCCTAGTTGATAGAACCAGGCATGTATGAAATACTCAATTAGATTCTCAGCATAGCATAAGATGGGAGTGGTGGTACAAACTTCTAATTTGACCACTCAAGACGAAGATGAAAGAAGATCAGAGTTCAGAGTCATCCTCCACTAAATAGACTTTGAGGCGATGAGCTTCATAGCTAGTATCCTGCCTCAATCAACCACCAACCCACCAACTAATTAACACAAAAAAGCTAGGCTCTTTATATGCGAGAGAATATGGACATTTGATCACCTAAACATGAGCAGAACAACAATAGATACACCAAATGGGATGCTGAAAGCTCAGAGGCCTCAACCCTATACAAGGAACTACAGGCAAACAAACAATGCTAAGAGAAATGAGTTTTCTACAAGAGAAAGCATACTGACTGGATATCCAACACCAAATGGTCAGCCCTGAAAACATACATACAAGTAGCATTGCACAGACTGAGCAGGTTATATTTAGGAATGTATTTATATATACATATATACATATTTATATATGTATATATATTCCTATATAAATATAGGAATATATATTACTATATAAATTTATTTTTATGTAAGAATATATGTATATATATACACATACACACATACATATACTTATGTATATGTATGATTAATATATACGAAAAAGATGATTAATACAAGAAGAAGCCACAAATACGAAAAAGAGCAAGGAAAGGTATATGGGATGGTTTGGAGGGAAGAAAGAAAAGGAAGAAATGTAATTATAGTCTCAAAAATAAAATTGTAAGCCAGGCAATGGTGGTACACGTCTTTAATCCCAGCACTTGGGAGGCAGAGGCAGGCAGATTTCTGATTTCGAGGTCAGCTTGGTGTACAGAGTGAATTCCAGGACAGCCAAGGCTACACAGAGAAACCCTGTCTGGAAAAACAAACAGACAAACAAACAAACAAACAAATAAAATTATAAAAAATGAACAGTGAAAGTTAAACACTAAGAAATACAAAGCTGCCAATCAACAAATGAGTTAGTAAGCTAAACAGGACAGTTCTCCAAAGAAGGAACAAAAATAGAGAATAAATATGTCTAAGGTTGACCTACATCCTTAGCCATGGGGAAAATGCAATTTAAAACTGCTCTGAATTCCATCACATGGGTGTAAGGAAGCTGTTAAGAGGAAATACAAACTGGAACAGCCACCATGGAAGCCAGTATGTGGATCTCTCATAGAGCAATCCATAGAGCTACCATGTGACCCTAGCACTGTACTCCTGAGCATGCCCCCAAGAACTCTAAATTCTACCTCAGAGCCACCCTCCTCACCATGTTTACAGTAGCCAAGCAATGGAGACAGCCCAGATGTCTACCACCAAATGACTGGATAATGAAATATGATACATATACAGAGTGTAATGCAATCAGTCATGTGTAAAAAGGGAATCTGTAAGAAAATGGATACATTTTCTTTTTTATTAAGTGAAGTGGAAACTGCACTTATCCAGGTCTGAGAAACCGTAGTCACATGGAGGGCACTGAATGGGGACAGATCTGATGTTTTCTGGAATTGTTGGAGTCTGGAGCAACCACTGTGACCAGAATAAGGTCTCCTGAACAGACGTCTGCGGCTTCACTGGCAACCTTAACTATAGTGGCTTTTGCAACTAGGTTTCCCCAGAACAAATGTTGGTTGATACAGCAAGGGCAGCTTGGCTGACGGCAGCACACTAGAAGCAAACCACCCCCATGAGTTGAACTGTTTTCTGTCAATCAACTGGCAAACTGCTCTCTATAGCTTTATATAGCCAGAACATCAGCAGTGCTTACAATAAATATTTGAACGTGAAATTAACATTTTAGCAGTGCTTAGCAGTGCTTAGCCTCTAACCAGATTGCTTTAAAAGGGGTTGGTGGCTTGTCCCAATTAAATTTCTGGCGTAATACAGCATAACTATAACAGACATTTCTATTGCTTCTACAAGAAACAAAACTTCTTTTTCTAACTCATAAATGCATAATCTCATGGACACACATTTTCTTAAGTAGTAAAGATTTACACTCAATAATAATCATAATTTTTAAACATTATTTTGGTTCTTAATTATAGTGCATGCTTATTTCAAAGAGAAATATCCATGTGTTTCATTTAAAGAAGTTTAAAATAATCAGATTTTACAGAGAATATCTTAAAATATTTAATAAAGGCTTTCTAAGGAAAAATAATTGAGATTATGTATTAAGTATGTAACGTAGGTTGAGAGTGGAACACTACTGTAATCTCAACTCTTGGGGATAGAATAATCAGGATAAAAAATTGAAGGTCATCCTCAGCTAACAAGTTTGAGGACAGCTTAGAATATAGGAGACTGAAAAAAAAAACCTACAAAATAAAACAAACAACAAACAAACAACAACACCACCACCACTCCTCCTGAAAAAAAAAAAATCCCTGAAGCTAATTAATGCTTTTGTGGTTTTAGAAGTCCTCTAAGTGTAGACTACAGTTGAATAAACATGGCATTATGTGTCTAGAGCACCCACAGCTGGGATTAACCTTCCCAGCTAAGTAGTCTATGACACAGAAAGACCAGTGCTTAATCTGGGGCATCAGGAAACTTTCCCAGCTTTTGGCCCTCCTTATGTGGGGAAGGGATAAATAGACACTTGGAGGTCTTGGGGTTATAAGAGACGGCACTGAGGATGTTCTGGTATTTTGTAGTTTTATCTAAGAAGGATCCAGAGCAGCTGGCTTCCCCATAGTGCATGCTATGAGACTGCTAAGTAACTGCTAACAAAATACCTTACCTAGTACATTCTCACAGAGTGGGGTTTGCAGAAGCACTTGATTGAGGCATGATGAAAACAGGGTGCTTAGCTGGTACACTTTAGGATTTTCAGTAATAAAAATATTTTGAAAAATACCATATCTGATTTGTCATTTGCCTTTCATTTTGGCATCTGCAAATACATTTGATTTGCATGAATGGCATGTTATCTAAACCTCATGCTTTCAATCAGAGTGAATCAATTTAATATATGTAAAAATTACTCATTCTTGTCTATTTTCCAAATACAGTATCACCAACTTAACTGAAGTCTGTGGTGTATAAATGCATGTGTGTATGCTGGTATGTATGTAAATGCATGCATTTTTGTGTGAGCACAAATGCATGTTTGTATGCATGTATGCATTAGTGTGTATGTATAAATGCATGTATTTGTGTATATGCATATGTGTGTATGTACAAATGCATGTGTTTATATGTATGTATGCATGCATGCATGGATGAAAATGCATGTATGTGTGTATGCATGTTAGTGTACATGTGTGTGTATGCATGAATTCAAACTGCCTATTTTCTATTTTCATTGTTTTAGAGATGTGATACATCACTTGCATTAGCTGGGAATAACTGTTTTACATTTCCATCAGCTATATTTCTTATATTACCATGGGGGAAAATGCAGGCTTCTTTTTGTTCTTATATCTGTGAAAAAAGAAGAAATTTTTCTGCATATTTGAATAAAAAGCTGCTCATTTTCTTTCATGAATATACATACTTTATTTAAAATGTTTTCATGTTAAAATTTAGTTTAGTTATTTTACACATGTCCCAAGGTCTTTGAAAGTCTTCTTGTCTTCAGTTGCATTCAGTTTATTAAAGTAATAAAAGCTTATATTACAGGCATTTTCAGAATCCTTAAAAAATTATGAGATAGGATAAAAGTGTTTTGCAAATACATATTCATGATTAATTTAATGAGAGGACATGGTATCTCAAATCAAATCTTCATGAACTATAAATCATTAACTGCTCTATTTAAAAAAATAAAACACCATTATAAAAAACAATCTCGGGGCTGGAGAGATGGCTCAGCGGTTAAGAGCACTGCCTGCTATTCTGAAGGTTCTGAATTCAAATCCCAGCAACCACATGGTGACTCACAACCATCCATAATGAGATCTGACACTCACTTCTGGTGTGTCTGAAGACAGCTATAGTGTACTTGCATATAATAATAAATAAATCTTTAAAAGAGAACAATCTCTGATCAGGAATCAAACTAATATGCTATTAACTGATTTTATTGAACACAATCTTAGTCGGCCTGGGTACATAGGAAGGATTAGACCTTTTCCCAGGGAAATTATCCCCAGAGTAGGAGTCTATACATCTCTTTTCTACCCTTTTATACTTGTTAACATGGGTTTCAAACAAACAGCCCTTGCCTGACAGCTAAAGTCACAGCTGTTATTGCATAAGTCAAACAGAGGGTGGCACTCTCCTCCACTAAACTCTCAAGGCTTAAGACCAGGCAGGTTCATGAATTGGCATCAATAGGAACAGCATTACAGGAACAACTGTCCCCATTCTCAGAATGGATGGCTTTGACTTACATCTGTTACATTCTCTGTTTCTTCCTTACTGTCATCGAATCACACAAATCACGTCTGTCTTTAAGGGTGTGGATACATTTGTTTACAATAATGGACACCTGGTTCCAGGGTTTCTGTGATGTGTTTTAGCTGGTCTTGTACACACACAATACACTGCTTTAGTTTCCTTCTCTCTCCTTACTTTTCTTGGTCTTCTACTTTTCTCTTAAGAGAAGATTGGTGTGACAAACTTCCAAGCAGCACCCAAATAATTCTCCCTGATCCCTTAACTGTGACTGCTATCATGTTTGACCACAGTGATGAGCTTCTTCTGCCCATGGCAGAATCATACCTAGGCCAGTGTCTCCTCTCTGCTGCCTGTGGATCACCACTTGCTTTATTTGTCTACAAAATTTACTTACTAATACTGATACCACATGAACAAGGCTTCCACTTCCTTGTTTGGGGGTGGTGGTGGAAAATCAACTGACTCCATTGGCTGTTCTCTTGAATGCATTCTTCTATATCTTGATTTCATCATATAGACACCCTCCATAGAAAAGAGTGGATAACAGCCAAGGTCATCATTGTGTGCACATCTCATTTTAAAACATTCTTCATGCCATTTCTAAAATCTTTGGCAAACAGCTTCCTTCAAAGATGTTTTACTGTTCAGGTACATTGCCAGAACCACCTGGGCTTCCATTTAGAAGAGGAGACTATGATATGTATATTGTTCTTTATCAGAGTGTCACTGGCTAGATAATATTTTTTTTATGGCCAGTTAAAGGTATTGCGTAGTTACCCAGGACAAGAGACATCATTTACATTTAACTGCAGATGACGTGGAAGGGCTCTATTCCTGTAGTGGTTAGCTCCTGCTGTCAACTTGACACAAACCTAGAGCTGATTAGGAGAAGGGAACCTCAGCTGAAGATTTGCTTCCATCTGACTAGCCTGTGAAGATGTCTGTAAGCCATTTTCTTACTTCTAATTGATGTGTGAAGGCCCAGCCACTGTGGGTAGTACCATCCCTAGACAAGTGGTCTTAAGAAAGCTTGCTGAGCATGAGTCTTTGAACAAGCCAGCAAGCAGTGTTACTCTATGGTTTCTGGTTCAGTTCCTGCCTTGGATTTTCTGGATGAAGGACTGTAACCTATAAGTCAAGCAAACTCTTTTCTTCCCAAGTTGTTTTTAATGGGCAGAAAGCAAGCATTAACAGTTCCAGGGACACCCAAGTTTGCTTATATTTAATTAGCTACTTAACAACTAACAGAATTGTTAAAGGCCAGCTCTGACCCTGGGTTTAGCGAGCTAAGGAGGGGATGTGGGGTTCGTGACCATATAGAGCAGGAACACACTCAAACACACTTGGTGGATGAAGCAAGCCCCAATGAGCAAGCTCTAGCAATGTTATTTTTCTTAGTCTTTTTATATCATCTAAGACATAATTCTCTATGTAAGAAAAAGATTACCTCATAGCCACAAGTTATATATCCTTCAAAAACAAATACCACAAGAACATTTTCTTCAAGAAGAGATTAAAAATCATTACACAAGAGGAAAATACAACCAGATTATGGACTATGTATTCTTCTTTTAAAACTCATGCCTAACTAAACGTTTCCCATTTATGTTTCTCTCTACAAGTTCATCATAACCCCAAAACAATAATTCTTTTTATTTATTAACAGAGTTTAAGCAAGCCAGTCTATAGTAGCAAGTTTTTTTTTCCTATGCCTAGCTGACAATTTGTATTTACCAAGAAACAGACCATTAACTCTTGGGAAACCCTGTTACTTTTGTTACAAAGTCTAACATGTCCTGATAACTCCTCTGAGCTTCACACAAAAGAGGAGACTCCCCTTTTTCCAGCAGGGCTACCCCTTCTGAGCCCCACACCCTCTACCTGAGAAAGATCATGTAGCTCTTGGTAAACCTATTTCTCCATAAGAACCCTCCCAGCTAGTACCTGGGATTCCTGAAATGCCTTTCCACAAAAATGAGACATTCACAGTATGTTAAGCTCAAATGAATGTTTCTTACATTAACCCTGAAAACTTCTTTCCACTCTCCAAAGTTCATATATATAGCCCTCGGTAATCCAAAATAAAGTGTATGTGCACAAGCCATTTCACTGAAGATGGTCTAAGACAGCTGAATCATTGAGTGTTGTCTAAAAGAGCTGTAACACTAAAATTTTCAGAAAAGCCTTCCTTAGAAAAGCCACCCCCAGCCCCCACACTCACTTCCAGCTGGACCCATATCCTGCAGAATCCATCCATTCTGGACTCTTCTTCATCCTTTCAGCCTGGTATGCAGCATCATAGAAACACAGCTGGTTCCCAACACACATACCACAGCTGGCACCTGGGGCCACAGCTGGGGGGAGTGCTCATGTGTACCACAGATGGCAGATGGCACCTGGAACGTGGGCCCACAGCTGGAGGAAACACACATGCATACCACAGTTGGCTTCTATCTTCGGCTACCACAATGATCTAGCTTAAGTCTTACTTTTGAAGTCTTGTTCAGCTAAACTGATCATCACTTATTCCCTATTTTTATACTCATGATAGAATTATTTGCTCTTTTTTCAAACCCCATCTTTTAAGGGTGCCCCCTGAAACCTATGGTCACATCCCTAGATCACAAGGTCCAGAAACTCAGACCCAACCTAAATGAAATATTTTTTTTGACTATTATCTTTTCCTATTTTTCTCTTTCAAGTATAATTCCATGCTTGTAATGCATGAAAGCTCACTGCGCTCCTTTTCTAACTTATGCAGTCCTCGCTATTCCACAAAGGAGGGGCTCATTCTGTTCTTTATTCTAACTTGATTGCATCTTTCTTGCAAAATAACTTATGCCACTTCCCTAAACTTTCTATAAATTACCCTAACTTCCTAAAACTATTTAAATCAAATCAGGAATTCTATTAAATCATTAACCTTATCTATTTATGAAAGTACATCTTCATATGATCTGTAGAAGAATTGCCCAAAATTGCTGTCTCCCAAGAAGCAATCACAGCAGATTATAGGCAGCCAGGGCCTCCTCATGCCCAGTCACACCATGCCAGATATAAGGAAGGTAGCAATTGCAGACATGAAAAGGCATATCAGTAGTAAAAAGCAATCCAGACACAAAGCTCCCGGAACTGTGCTTCTCTGAGGTACGTTCATCTCACAGCTGTGCAAAATGGTGGACTATCTCCAGGAAGCTTACTGTCCACTGTCGTCCCTCCTGCATGGCATCCACCAATATTCTATTTTTGAACCCATTCAGCTGTTTCATTTTCAAAAGTGCTATTATCTATAGCTTCCTAATATTCCTGTATTGTAACTTTCTGTTGTGTTTTTCCTTCACTTGTTTAATATAAGTTGTGATTGTTGAAGCCTTTCTATGATGGCCATTTTACCATCATTGTGGGTAATGCCATCATCTGTTTTGTCTGAATTTCAGCATCAGTTAATTGGTACCTTTTCCTTCAGTGTGTTGCTCTTGGGATTGGGCGATTGATATTATTTTTTGGACATTTGTCTACTCTGTTTGGAGGCTAGGGGCCCACTTTGAGTATTTTATTTTGCTTGGGGTTAGAGTGAGGTCTCTGGCATGATCTCTCAGACTGTGGCCTCAAAAAGGCTTAATCTTAGCACTTTAGAAGAGTTTGTTGTGCCTGTCTGGTTTATCTGCCATAGCAGGAGTTCAACGTTCCCTGCTGGTGACTCTTAAGGAATGGAAGGAGTGTGCAAACACTGACTGGACTGCCCAGTGTGTGTCCCAGCTGGGTGCCTGTCTTTGATTGTGTGCCACTTATGGAGGCGTCTCATTTCCTCCTCCAGCCTCATTACCTGTTACCTGTTTTGGGGACAAAGATACTCTGCTCACCCAGAAAGGATTAAACTTCTCCTGTTGGTTTGCTGTGGTTACTCTCCAGCTTGTGAAAGCTGAGCAGAGCGTTGAATGCACCATCTGTTAGTTGTGTCTGGACTTCATAGCCACCGCAGTTAATGGGGTTCTTAGCCCAGAGACCCGGCCATTAGCAGCCCTAACAAGCTAGGCCTGATTACCCATCATCAAAGTCCAGTTAAACAGCTAGGTTATAGTGAACAGCAGAGAATGGGATTTATTCAGTGTATCACCACTGGATAAAAGAACGAAGGACAAGATTCAGTGACTTTCTTCCCACAGAAGGTCCATTTCAGGACTCTGACAGGAGGTTTAATTTTATATATTAAAGAAGCAGAATGAAGCAATCCTGGCCAAGATAAAGTCACACCCATTTCTGGCTCATTATGGGCTAGGTTGACCATAGAAGGGAGTTTGGTAAGTTTTCAGAATAGAACTGTCGCTCTGAAATACTTTCTGTCTCTGGCTGGCACCAGGGTTTTGGCTGGTTCCTTCTTCCAGCATGAAAACTTGTGGAAGAAATCTCAATTTTGGGGGATCCACTTTTCAATAGTCTAAAAACAAAAGATGGAATCAATCATAAGTGCCTCTTTAGCATATCTTTGTTTCTGACCACCTTTAATTTCATTATGGGGAAAACAGGCTCAGGTCAGAGAACTGCCTGTCTGATTGTCTTCACCAAGCCTTCCTTTCTACAATTCTTGATGCTTCTATTGGACTTACCTGGTAGTTGATTTGTACAAATCAACTTTGTAGTTGATTTGGGAAGAGATCCCTTCCAGGCTACCACTTGTTGCAAAATTGAGAGTCAGGAAATTTTGGAAGCCTTTCGAGTTATTTCTTTATTTGCTGCTGCTATGCTAAAACAGTGCTAGGGGACTGGGTGATCTCAACAACACACCGTTATTTCTCCCACATCTAGAGGCTGAGAGTTTGTGTTCAGGGAACTAGTTGGATTCTGCTAACGGTTCTTTCCCTGAATATCAGAATGCTGTGTTCTCAGGGAATCCTCATAGATTAGGAGCATAGATCTTACACCCCATTCACCCGCTTTTATCAGGGTATAAAATTAAAGCAAGAGCCTTGCCTTCATAATCTGTAGTAATTATAGTCACCTTCCTTCCAAAAGCCCTATTAAAAATAATAGTAGTGATCATAGTAAAATTAATAGTAGTGAGAATCATGGCTTGGGCATAGGATGCTCTTGTGTGGCCATGTACCTTCAGGTGAGAGGTGAAGAGTCACACAGTATAGTAGTAGTTTTGAAGTCAAGGGGTTCTTTGTGCATTTGCGTTCCTTTTCTGGCTTTTTAAAGACATCCTCATTGGTTTCTTAACTACCCTTCTCAGTTCAGAGGCAATTGCACAGGCAAAGATATATTCATTCTTTGCCAATGATTGGTCCATCTAATCCATCGGGGTCAGGGGTAAAGGCAGGGGAAAAAGCACTCTCTTACTTTGTTATTTTTTGAATTTTGAAAGTTTTTATTGTGGAAATTTGTGTTTACCATGGGGGTCAGGAGCATCAACTCCTTGCCTGATTTATTTTCATTTTTCCTTGTGTATTGACTCTTTTTTTTTTTTTGTCTTTTATTTATTTATTTTTCGTACACTCCAGATTTTATCTCCCCCCGACCAGTCCACCCTCTGACTGTTCCACATCCCACACCTCCTTCCATACTCCTGTCTCCACGAGGGTGTCCCCACCTCCCATCCAATGAGACCTCTAAACTCCCTGGCGCTTCCAGTCTCTTGAGGGTTAGGTGCCTCTTCTCTGACTGAATCCATACTCTGCTGTATATAAGTTTGGGGGCCTTATATCAGCTGGTGTATGCTGCCTGGTTCGTGGCCCAGTGTTTAAGAGATCGCAGGGATCCAGATTAATTGAAATTGCTAGTCCTCCTACGGGGTTGCCCTCCTTCTCAGCTTCTTCCAACCTTTCCCTGATTCAACCAGGAGTCAACAGCTTCTGTCCATTGGTTAGGTGCAAATATCTGCATCTGACTCTTTAGGCTACTTGTTGGGTCTTCCAGAGTGTGGTCATGCTAGGTCCCTTTTTGTAAACACTCCATAGCCTTAGTATTAGTGTCAGGCTTTGGGGCCTCCCCTTGAGCTGGATTCCACTTTGGGCCAGTTGCTGGACCTTCTTTTCCTCAGATGCCTCTCCATTTCCATCCCTGCAGTCCTTTCAGACAAGAACAATTATGGGTCAGAGTTTTCACTGTAGGATGACAACCCCCTCCCTCAGTAGATGCCCTGTCTTCCTGCTAGAGGTGGGCTCTGTAAATTCCCTCTCCCTACTTCCTGGCATATCATCTAAGGTCCTTCCCTTTGAGTCCTGAGAGTCTCTCACCTCCCAGATCTCTGGAGCATTCTGGAGCGTTCCCCCCAACCCTTCACTGTCCTCTTTCCCTCCCAGGACTCTCCCTCCCTCTCCACTTGTGATTGCTTTGTTCTCCCTCCCAAATTCACAACAGAGGAATCTTGAATGGCTAAGAAGCACCTAAAGAGATGTTCAAAGTTCTTAGTGATCAAAGAAATGGAAATCAAAACGACCCTGAGATTCCACTTCACACCAATCATAATGGCTAAGATCAAAACCTCAGGTGACAACACATGTTGGCAAGGATTTAGAGAAAGAGGAACACTCCTCCATTGCTGGTGGGATTTCAAACTAGTACAACCACTCTGGAAATCAATCTGGAGGTTCCTCAGAAAATTGGAAATAGATCTACCTGAAGACTCAGCAATTCCACTCTTGGGCATATAACCAAAAGATGCCCCATCACATTACAGGGGCACATGTTCCACTATGTTCATAGCGGCCTTATTTGTGATAACCAGAAGTTGGAAACAACTCAGATGTCTCACAGCAGAAGAATGGATACAGAAAATGTGGTTCATTTACACAATGAAATACTACTCATTTATTAAGATTGAGGACATCCTGAGTTTTGTAGGCAAATGGATGGAACTAGAAAATATCATCCTGAGTGAGATAAGGACATGCATGGTATGTACTCACTAATAAGCAAATATTAGACTGTACATAATACCCGAGATACAGTCCACAGAACTCAGAAAGGTCTACAAGCTGAAGGGCCCAAGTGAGGACCCTTCCCACTTTCTTAACAATCAGACCCTACATGCTTGGAGCCTGACCTAGTGATTAATGACTTCATGTAGTTTGGATAAGAATGGCCCTCATAGTCTCATGTGTTTGAATGCTTGGCTCATGGGAATTGACACTATTAGGAAGTAAGGTCTTGGAATATGTTTGGCATTGTTAGTGGAAGTGTGTCACTATGGGGGCAAATTTTGAAGTCTTCTATGCTCAAGTGATGCCCAATGTGTCACAAGGTCTCCTTCTGCTGCTGTAGAACTCCTAGCTCCTTTTCTAACACCATGCCTGTCTGGATGCTGCCATGCTTTCCAACATGATGATAATGGATTAAAATTCTGAAACTTTAAGTCAAGCCCAATTAAATGTTGTCCTTTAAGAGTTGCCCTGGTCATGTTGTCTCTTCACAGCAATAAAACCCTAAGACACCCTATTTAAATCATTAGAGCCTAAGACCAAGTGGCCAGCTTAAGGAAGGACAAAGTTTAAAAAGTTATAGAGTCTTCCTTACTCCTAGAGCTTAGAGATTGGAATACCAGCTGTGACATATAGTGCTGAAACTTGAACACTCCAAACTTGCTTTGCCCTGAACACTTAGAGCTATACTCCTTGAGCTTTGAGAACTTGGACCCTTAAGTCTCTAGCTCTAAGGCTCTACAATCATAAGCTTATGGAATTATGAAGCCTGGTCTCTGGAGTGGCAAATGTTAATGCTAAGGGAGCTATCCCTGTCTATTGCTGATTTCCACCCAAAGAGACCAAATGGTGGCTGACCAGCTGTTGTGATGAGCCCATATGGTGGCTGACCAGGTGTGGTGATGAGCCCATATGGTGGCTGACCAGGTGCAGTGATAGCTTTACTAGGGAATAGTTTATTCCGAAGTTCATATATGCAGAGCAAAATTTAGTACTTTGTAGAAACCCTTCACCTATCTTTTATGGCCGTCTGTAGTTCTCTTTCAGGTCATTTCCCTAAGTCTTTGCGACAGCAGCTTGCATCACCAGCATGCATCATCTGAAAGGGCAGCAGAGAGTTAACTATGGTCTTCGTAACCCAATCACATTTTTTGTAGTGTTCTACTGGCTACAGGCAAACTACTAGGTTTGGCCCACATTATAAAGGAGAGGACTCTATGGACTATAAAATTCTGAATAAAGAGATCATAGGGACCTATCTTAGAAGTTTGCCTATTTGCAACAGCAAGGAAAAAAAAAGTTGAGATTTTATATTCCTTGTTTTCCTGCTATGATACACACATCTAAAACTGAGCATGTCTACTGAGGAACTGTCTCTAACCCATAACTGCAGCTCCTAGGTGGATTTGTCATGTACAAGCATCTTTGTATATGATCAAACTTTCCAATTTTAATTTTAATATTACTCTTTACATTGTTTACTTTGACTTTCATTTTTTATTCACAGATAAAGGGATAGAAAAATGTTATTTTCCTTCCATATCTATTGCTCAGATGTTTATAGTCTTCTTTATTATACATTTAAATCTTTGCTTTACTTGAAAAACATTAGTGGTAAAGTGACTTTTCTCTCATGACTGCCCATTTATTGCAACATTATTTACTCAACAACATTTATTTTTCCAATGATAAATGTCACCCATACCACACAATAAATTCTCATCTATATTTATTTCAACAGTTCCTGTATTATTTCTCCATGATAAGAGCATACATAAAAATTGAAAATTTTCAATTTATTTGATGGAGTTAAATAATTTCGATTTTCTTGACACTAATGGAGCAAGGTACTGATTTCATTTCTAGATAAAGGTATATAAAATTCCGTAAAAATGTTTAAAGGTTGAAACTAGGGATGCATTTAAAAACTATGAGGCTAAAATAGGGTTTATGTTGCATATGCAAAAATGAATCACTGTCAAGGAATGCTTCATCACGGCTAAGGGCCTGAAATGAGGATATCTCTGTTACACAAGATGCTGCGGCAGAAAGCCTTTGAATTCTGGAGTTACAGCATGGGCAACAAAGTGAGATGCCATATGATGAAGAGGAAGATAAAGAAGATGAGAAAAAGAGGAAGATGAAAAGGGAGGAGGGGTAGAGAGGGCAGGGAGAAAATATTTCATTAGGATTTATGGTCTTCAAGTTGGGTTAGCCATTGGTTGACCATTCCCTCATTCTCTGCTCCATCCATGAGAGAGAGCCAACTCCTGATACCATTAAGGGTACTCTGCTATGCTTACAGTCAGGAACCTAGAATAACTGTCTCCTGAGAGGCTTCATCCAGCAGCAGATGAAAACAGATGTAAACACCCACAGACAAATATCAGGAGGAGTTCGAGGAGTCTTGCAGAAGACTGGGGATAGAATTGAGCAAGCCAGAGGGGTTAGAGACACCACAAGAAGACCTACAGGGCCAACAAACCTGGGCCCATGGTCACACAGAGAGAATGAACCACCAACCAAAGACCACACATGCACTGTGCCTAGGCTCCCCACACAAATTTGCAGCAGATGTACAAGTTGGTTGTCACGTGGGCTCCCTAAAAAATGGAGGGGGGACTGTCTCTGACTCCGTTGCCTACCATTGGATCCTCTTCCCCTGCCTGGACTGCCTGGTTAGACTTCAGTGGAAGAGGATATGATTAGTCTTATTGTATTGCAATGTCCCAGGATGGGGTGGTACCCAAGGCTGGGGCTTCCCTTTCTCTGAGGAGAAGGGGAGGAGGAAATGAGGGGATGGATTTGCAAGGGCAAGGCTGGGAGGAGAGGAGAGAGGGGCTGCAAATGGGATGTAACATGAATAAAAATTAGCTATAAAAATACAATAAAAAACAATAAAAAGATGATCTTAATGGCCATGTGATTGAAATTAGCATTTTACTTCATGTATGTAACTTTACAAATATCATTTTGATTGGTTGTGAGATGAGGTTAACTCAGCTGTCTAAGGTTCTCCAAACCTGACCAGCTGAGTCTAATCCACAGGACCCGCGTGGTGAGAGGACAGAAGCAATTGCTCTTTGCCACATCACCACATACACTGATTCTCTGGTTTCCATATGGGTACCATAGTATGTGAGCACAGATGCAGACATGCATCCACAATCTAAATTTAAATATCTAATAAATATACAACTAAGCAAAAAACATTTATTTTGCTGAATTTTACAATCCTAATAAGCCCATATAAAAGACATTCACTTCAGATATTTTCTTTATAAGGCATATACATAGATTGGGCAGGGCAGATCTAGGGCTACGCTAACTTATTCCCCAGCGATAAGGCCCTTTGTTAGTTGCTGTTTCTCCTGGCCATACAGTTCTGGTCTGCTGCAGTTTCATCTTCCTCCACCTTCTTCCTCTTTCTCTTGTCTCTCCTTGCAGCTCCCTCTTGAGTCTCCAGCCCCACCTTTCACCTCCACTGCCCACTCACAGGCTCTAACCTTTTATTGACCAGTTAAATTGGGGAGAAGGTTCACATGGCATCACGTGAGTATGTGATGATCTGATCTGCTTGTTGGTGGCAACCATCTCTTGAGGAGCCAGTATTAGCATTAGATTATAAGCAGCATCAGGCCCACCCACTACAGATTCATGATTCTAATTTTTTTTTTATTTTGACACTTGATACTGAAGATTTATAGCATGGCAATAATTTTAATACAGTCTAAAACATGATGAGAAAAATTCTGTGAAATTAGTAAAGAGCACATTTTATACCAATGACAAGCATCAACTAAGTTCAAGACTCTCTTCTCATTTCTGTGTTTCTGTGCAGTTCTTGTGGTCTAAGCTACAGTAACAGAAGAAAATCATGTGAGAAATAGACCAGTGATCTGAGGTCTGATTCCTTAAGAATTTTCCCAATTGGTCCACATTGTCAAAATTACCAGTAAAGTTGTTACAAAGTTTACTATCATGTTATCAGCATCCTTGTCACCTCTTGTGATGTAATCTTATTTTGACACTAGTGTATGGTGCTCTGAGAAATATTTATTTTTTATGTGTATACATATGTACTTGAGTATATGTATGTGTATCATGTGTGTACAGGTGCCTTTGGAGGTCAAAAGAGGGCATCAGATCATCTGAAACTACAACTACAGTTGGTTGTGAGCTACCTTATATGGGTCCTGGGAACTGAACTTGGGTCCTCTTTAAAAGTAGCAAGCACTTTTAACCACTGACCCATCTCTCTAGGCCACTAAATATTATGTTGCTGTCTTCTTTTTTATTGGTAATCTATGCTAGGTATTCAAATATTCTATTAAAATAAAAAAAACAAATTACAGTTTTGTTGTTTGTTCTTTTTCATGTTTACAGTTATGTATTCCTTTTCACAGGTAAATGGAACCAGGATTATCTAAAGTCACTTAAACTGAGATGGTGAACCAGAGATAAAGATTATTCAGACATAAATTCATCTGTAAGGTCTGGAGTCTTACTTACTTTCACCCATAAGATCTCTTCTAAAGTGGACTGAGGTCATAAATACTGGTGTGATCGACTTTCAAGTTCTTGTTTTAGGAATATGTCAAGAATAACTTCATTTTAGCTTACAGAATTGGCATCTTCAGCTAACCATGTGCTAACATATTCTGAGGCATAAAAAAAAATAAATGAGAGAAATTACAGGTTTGTATTCTCACACCAAAGGATTTCTTTTAAGGGCAATGGTAATACACTGGTTGTTCTATCTACATATTTGAGATAAGATAACCTTAAAGTTGTCCCGAAAGTCACACTTCTTGGATGTTGCAAAAGAACATGTCTTGACATAGATTGGAATCTATGAGGTTAATCTGAAATTAACTTTATTTCCAGAAAAAAATTGTTAAGGTAAATATTTTAAAGTTTTGTTGAGATTAGTTTTGTAAACCTTTTCAAGTAGGAATGCTAGAATACTGCATCTCACTTATAAAAGAAACAGTATTTCAATGACTCTACACATCTGTATTGTAGTGAATGCTGTCACTGGTGACTTCATCAAAGATCTCAATGTGAAAGCCATTACCAGGTCAAATTGTCGGTAGTATGTGCCCAGATATGCCAGGATCAGAAGTTTAAACATTTTGTTTCTGTAAGATTCAGATGTGTTACTGCTATTCTAGCTTATCAATATTGCAAATATTTCATACTATTTATCCATTCTAATTTCCTAGCTTGTCTATTTTTAAAATATTATTTGGTATCTTGGTTACTGTTTTTTCCTAAATATTGAAATCCAATTTATAAAACAAAATAAAAAAATGATTGAAGAGTTAATGAGCATATTTCACAAAATTTGCTTTTAAAGATTTTTAGGTAGTTTTTTAAAAGCTGGAATTTTAAAGGTTACAACTGTGTTAATGTGAATACTACTGTTTAAGAGAAAAAATTTTCACCAGCTAGTTTCTTCCCAGAATATAACTCATCAAAGTCACCTTCATCTATAGAAGCATTTTCAAGTAATTTAAACGTATGGATAAAGGTGATAAGCATGTTCAAAGATTTGTCTTGACACAATTTACGACTTCTGATAACCCTTTTTTGTGGTTCTTTCTCCATGTGTCTTAGTGAAACTATCATGCCAAATTTAAAGATTAAACACTAGTTTTCTGACTTTGGGAGCCAGTAAAGGGCATGGTCTTTCTTTACTTATAACTAAATTATGCAGGTGCAAATCTAAGCTCATCGTAACACCTTTGTTACAATCTCTTAAATTTGAATAAAAGAGCATTGACCTGGTGTGCTTTTTTTCTTTATTTCTTAAGCATTTGCTCCATCTAAATAATAGTTGTACTGTAACACTTTAGGCCCTATATTATATTTTGAATTTCTTAGGTTCATTTCTTACAAACATATGTGTCATGAGGGCATTAGTCAATCTGTAAAGCTATTGCTTCTGCTAAATTTAGGGGCTTTTGTAATACACACAGTGCTTTGTGAGTTGGTTGTCAAAAAGAACACATGTCTCTCTTGATTCAGAAAATAAAGCCTCCAGTTCTCTCTCATCCTTCTAATTACATATGATATGAATAAACTGAAATAGAAATTGAAACCCAATTTTAGCACCAACTTTAAAAGTAAAACTAAAGAGCACGGCAATGCCACTGTGCATGCACAGACCTATCAATCACACAAGCGTTAGAGATCCATATAAAATCAAAATGCTTTCAAATTTGAAAATAATACAAGCTATAGAAACTGTCAGAGTTAACAACTAGGTTTCAGAACTATGATGTCAAAAGGTAGAATTAGTATATATGCTTGATCTCTCTCTGTTTTGGTACTTAAAGTAGTACTAATTAGAAGCTATTAATAGGAAATACTGAAAGTATTATTGATCATAACAGATTTTTTTAGTATCCCATGTCAGCTTATCCCTCTGGGAAGCATTTATTAGTTCTTCATCATCCAGCCTTAGAAACTAGTATATCTTCTAATAATCTTATGATTTCCTCTGCATCATAATTACTTGTATTTTCTGTCTCCCTATCAGTTCTGATCTTACATTAACGAGAGTCAGAAAGTATCAATATCAAAAAGTACCTTTATGCAAATGTATTATTTTCATCTATTCTGAAAGAAAAATACAAATTCAGGAGTCAATCACCAATCTAAGACTCACACAAGTTCAATGGTATGGAATAAAAGAAAGACACAGTATTAACAGAATAAAGAAGCTAACATATACATTAATTAATAAAACTCACTATGATGCGATAAAATTATTAACTCAAAATATAAAATTCTGTGTCTGGAGAGATGGCTAAAAACACTAGCAGCTCATGCAGAGAGCTGGATTTGGTTCCTAGCACATGGATGCTTACAACTGTATGTAATCCTCTGTTCCAAGGGCTCTATCACCACCTTTTTGGTCTCTACAAGCACTTGCACAAATGTGGAGCACTTTCATGTATGTAACACAAAAGCTGTTTATAAACATAAAATAAACACATCATTAAGAAATAAAAATAGCCCTCCCTGTACTCATCCTCTGTCCACTGAGGCCTCTGGGTCATGTCCAGCTGCCCTGAGCAGTCTGCTGTCCACTCCTTGCTACATCATCCTGTCACCTTTCCAACCACCTTCAGCAGACCTGGTTATCCAGAAGCATACAGGCTAGATTCCCTCGCCTCTCCCAATCTCTCGATTTCTCTGGAGCATGGTCAGCTGCCCAGAATAAAAATACTGTCCCTCAACCTCATTGTAATGCCACCTCTCTGCCTTCTTCTCCTTAATTCCCTATACTCAGTGCCCCCAAGGGAACACCCAACTGCTGTGAAACTTGTACTGCCTGCTGAGTTCAATTGTCCAGTTGAAAGATGCCCAATAGAAGCAGACCACATAAGGAACATCAAGGATAGGTTTCCTTCCAAAGTATGCTATATCAGGATGATTCAGGGAAAACCAGATATCTAAAGACCAACATAAGAACACTATCATCAAAAAGGAGGGAGGGCAATATTAAAACTTCAGAGTATAGCTATCCTACTACAGCAAGCCCTGGATATACTAAAACAACCAAAGTTCAAGAAAATGCCTTAAATCCAATCTTATAAAGATGATAGAGGCATTTTAAGAAGAAATGAATAAATCTCATAAAGAACTACTAGAAGATAAAATCAAATAGGTAGAGGCCTTTAAAGGGGATACACATAAATGCCTTAAGTAAATGCAGGGAAATGCAATTAAACAGATGAAGTAAATGCATAAAATTCTTCAGGACCTGAAATAGAAAGAAAATTAGTAAGGAAAATACAAGCTGGGAGAATCATGGAGATGAAGAAAGAATCATGGAGATGAAGAATCATGGAGATGTTCTAAAGAAGAGAGCAATAACAACAGACAGACACAAACATCACCAACAGACTACAAGAGAAAGAAGAAGGAAACTCAGGCTTAGAAGATACTATAGAAAAAAATTGATATATCAACCAAAGAAAATGTTAAATCTAAAATATTCCTGCTGGTAAACATGCAGGAAATCTTGGCTACCATGGAAAGACCTAACCCAAGACTAATAGGAATAGAAGAAGGAGAAGGATCCCAGTTCCAAGGACCAGACAATGTTTTCAACAAAATCATAGAAGAAATCTTTCCCAACTTAAAGAATGAGATGCCTATAAACATCAAAGAAGCTTACAGAACACCAATTAAATTGGAGCAGAAAAGAAAGTCTTCCAGCCACGTAATTAACAAAACACTGTATCTACAGAACAAAGAAATAATTTTAAAAGCTGCAAGGGAAGGAGGCCAGACCTATCAGAATTATACCTGATTTTTTTAACAGAGACCCTGAAAGATAGAGGGGCCTGGATGGATGTCTTGCAGCCTCAAAACAAACAAACAAACAAACAAAAAACAATAAAAAACAAACAAACAAATGATAAACCACAGATGCCAACCTAGACTACTATATCCAACAAAACTCCCAGTTGCCATGGATGAAGAAAAACAGATATTCCAACACAATACCAAATTTCAACAATGTCTATCCACCAATTCAGCCCTAAAGAAAATACTAGAAGGAAAACTCCAACCCAAGTAAGATAACTACACCAAAGAAAGAAAACACAGGAAATAAGTAATTCCATACCAAAACCAAAAAAGGAAACATACATACCACCACCACCACCACCAACAACAACAACAACAGAATAATGGGATAACAATCACTTATAATTAATATCTCTCAACATCAGTGGAATCAATTCATAAATAAAAAGATATAGGCAATAATGACAGACATTACTTCAGAGTAAAGGATAAGATAAAAAAATTCCAAGCAAATGGTCAGCAGAGGACAGCTGGAGAAGTCATTCTAAGATCTAATAAAGTAGATTTTCAACCAAAGGTAATCAAAAGATATGGGAAAGGATACTTCATACTCATCAAAGGAAAAATCTACCAAGATGACTTTTCAATTCTGAGTATCTATGCCCCAAACACAAGGGCATCTGCATTTGTTAATGAAATATTAGTAAAGCTTAAATTGCACTTTGAACCCTGTACATTAATAGTGGGAGACTTCACCACCTCACTCTCATGAATCACCAGGTCAGCCAGATAAAATCTAAACAGAGAAATAATTAAACTAACCAGTGTTATGAATCAAATGGACCCATCAGATATCTATAAGACATTTCACCTGAACACAAAAGAATATTCATTTTCTCAGTACCTCCCAGAACCTTCTACAAAATTGACCATATATTAGATCGCAAAGCAAGACTCAACAGATACAAGAAATTTGAAATAATGCCTTACATATTATTAGACCACCATGGAGTGAGGCTGGTATTAAACAACAATAGAACCAACAGAAAACCTATAAACTCACGAAAACTAAACAACTCTGCTCAATGATCTCCAGGTCAGGAAATAAATAAAGAACTTAAAGACTTTATAGAATTCAACAAAAATCAAGCCACAACATAACCAAGCTTATGGGACACATTGAAAGCAGTGCTAAGAAGAAAGTTCATAGCACTAAGTGGCTCCATAAAGAAATTAGAGAGATTAGAGAGTTCTCAGAGCAGCAATTTAAAAGTACACCTGAAATCTAGAAAAAAAAAAAAGCAAACATGTCTAAGAGTAGATGGCAGTCGATAATCAAAATTGGGGCTGAAATTAATTAATTAGAAACAAAGGAATCAATATAAATAATCAATGAAACCAAAAGCTGGTTCTTTGAAAAAATTAACAAGACAAACAATACCTTAGCCCAACTAACTAAAAGAGATACAGACAGCATCCAAATACATGAACTCAGTAGGAAAAAGCAAGACATATGAGCAGACAACAAGGAAGTTCAAAGAATCTTCAGGATTTAACTTAAAAGTCTGTAATCCACAAAATTTGAAAATCTAAATGAAATGGATGATTTTCAAGACTGATACTACATATCAAAGTTAAATCAAGATCAAATAAACTACTTAAACAGGTTCTATAATCCCCAAGGAAATTGAAGCAGTAATTAAAAGTCTCCTAACAAAAACAAACAAACAAACAAACAAGAAAACCCAGAGCCAGGTGGATTTAGTGCAGAATTCTACAAGACTTTCAAAAAAGTAATATCAGTACTTCTCAAACTATTCTACAAAATCAGAAACAGAAGGAAAACTGCTAACTTTATTTTGTGAGGCCATATTCACCCTGATACTTAAACCACACAAAGACTCAACAAAGAAGAATTTCAGGGGGCTGGAGAGATGGCTCAGTGGTTAAGAGCACCGACTGTTCTTCTGAAAGTCCTGAGTTCAAATACCAGCAACCACATGGTGGCTCACAACCATCTATAACTGGATCTGACGCCCTCTTCTGGCATGTTTGAAGACAGTTACAGTGTACTTACATATAATAAATAAATCTATAAAAAAAGAATTTCAGATGAATTTCCCTTATGAAAATGTATGCAAAAACACGCAATAAAGCACTCCCAAATAGAATCCAAGAATGCATCAAAAATATCATCTAACATGATCAAGTAGACTTTATCCCAGGAAGCAGGGATGGTTCAATTATATAACAATCCATCAACATAATCCACCATATAAACAAACTGAAAGAAAAAAAATCACCTGATCATTTCATTAGATGCTGAAAAAGCCTATGACAAATATCCAACACCCCTTCACATTAAAAGTTTTGGATTGATCCTGGATACAAGGCATATACCTAAAGATAATTAAAGCAATATACAGTAAGCTGATAGCCAATATCGAATTAAATGGAGAGAAACTTAAAGCATTTCCGCTAAAATCAGGGACAAGACAAGAGGGCCCACTCTCTTCCTATCTATTCAATATAGTATTTGAAGTTCTATCTAGGACAATAAAACAACTAACGGAGATCAAGGGAGATTACAAAGGAAATAGTCAAAGTATCACTATTTTTGGATGATAGTATAGTATACATAAGCAACCCCAATAACACCAGAGAGCACTTACCACTGATAAACAACTTCAGCAAAGTGGTAGAATATAAAATTAACTCAAAGAAAGCAGTAGAGTTCCTTTATACAAACAATAAACAAGCTGAGAAAGAAACTAGGGAAACAATATCTTTCACAATAGCCACAAATGATATAAAATACCTTGGTTTACTTTTAACCAAGCAAGAGAAAGAACTGTATGAGTAGAACTTCAAGTCTCTGAAAAAAGAAACTGAAGAATTTATCAGAAGATGGAAAGATCTCTCATGCTCATGGATAAATAGGATTAACAGAGTTAAAAAATGGCCATCACCATCCCCAGTCTCAGCTGTAATACACAGTAATGGTAATAAAAACTGCATGGTGTCTGTAAAGGAACAGATGGGTTGATTAATAGAATCAATAGAACAAAATCTGCACACTTATAACTGCTTGATTTTTGACAAAGAAGTCAAAACCATACAATGGAACACAAGAAAGCATCTTCAAAGAATGGTGCTGGTCTAACTGGATGTCTGTACATAGAAGAATGAAAATAGATCCATATTTATCACCCTGTACAAAACTCAAATCCAAGTGGATCAAAGACCTCATCATAAAACCAGATATACTAAATATAATAGAACAGAAAATGAGTAATAGCCTTGAACCTATTGTACAAGAGACAACTTCTGAACAGAGCACCAATGGCTCAGGTTCTAAGATCAATAATTGATAAATGGGATCTCATGAAACTGAAAGACTTCTCTAAGGCAAAGGAAACTGTTAGTAGGACAAGACAGTAGCCTACACATTAGGAAAGGATCTTCACCAACCCTACAGCTGACAGAGGGCTAATGTTCCAAAATTTATAATGAACTCAAGAAATTAGATACCAACAATCCAAGTAACCCAGTTAAAAATGGTGTCTAGAGCTAAACAGCAAATTATCAACAGAGGAATCTCAAATGATCAAGAAGGGCTTAAAGAAATGTTCAAAGTCCTTAGTCATCAGGAAAATGCAAATCAAAAAGATCCTGAGATCTACCTTAGAACAATCAGAGTGGCTAAGATAAAAAAACTCAAGCAACAGCATATGCTGACAAGGATGTGGAGAAAGAGTAACACTCCTCCATTGTTGGTGGGAGTACAAACTTGTACAACAACAACTTTGGAAATCAATTTGGTGTCTTCTCTGAAAATTGGGAATAGTTCTATATAAAGACCCAGCCATACTACTCCTGGGCATATATACACAAAAGATGCCACAACATACGAGAAAGATACTTGCTCAACTATGTTAATAGCAGCTTTATTAGTAGCCAAAAACTGGACATAACTCAGATGTATCTCAACTAAAGAATGCATAAAGAAAATATGATACACCTACACAATCAAATAGTATTTAGCTATGAAAAACAAAAACATCATGAATTTTACAGGCAAGTGGATGCAACTTGAGGATATCATCCTTAGCAAGGTAATCCAGATCCAGAGAGACATGTATGGTATGTACTCACAAGTGGACATTAGCCGTACAATGCAGAAAAATCACACTACAATCCACAGACCCAAAGAAACTGGGCAATAAGGAGATCCTAAAAAAGGATGCCCTGATCTCATTCAGAAGGACAAACTAAATAGTCACCCGAGGTGAACAGAAAGGGAACTGAGTAAGAGAGAAGGTGAGAAGGGAATGGAAATAGTGAACACATTTGGGATGAGGGGACAGGAGGGGGCCTTGGGGTGATAATGGAATTGATGGGTGTCATCTCTGGTGATGAACTGGAGGGAGGCTGTGAAGAGTCCATTGGGACAAACAAAGCTAAGATTGCTACCAGAGGGAGATATAGAGCATAAATTGGCCACCTCCAGGCAGGACTTCCTAATGAAGGAGGATAATATCAATCCACCCACAAAACCTTCAACCCAAAATTTGTCTTGCCTATAAGATGTTCAGATATAAAGATGGAGCAGAGACTGGGAGAACAGCCAAGCACTGCCTGCCCCAAATTGAGAACCATTCCATGCAAGAGAGTCAACCCCTGACACTACTGATACTCTGCTGTCCTTGCAGACAGGAATTTAGCATAACTGTTTCCTGACAGGCTTCATCCACCACCCAATGGAGGGAGATACAGAGACCCATAGCCAAACATTAGGTGTAGCCCAGGGAGTCTTGTTGAGGTGTTGAGGATGTAATTGACCAAAGTGGTCAAGGACACCACAAGAAAACCCACAGAGTCAATTAACCTGGGACCATTGGAGCTTACAGAGCCTGGACCACCATCTAGAGTGCACGCAGGAGCTGGACTAAGACTCCCTATGTACTCATAGCAAATGTGTAGCTTAGACCTTCTGTCAGTCCCCTAACCAATGGAATGTCAGCTATCTTAGTCTCTGTTCTCTGGCATTGCCTATACCTGGACTACCTGGTTGAGTCTCAGTGGGAGAGTGTGCCTAGTCTTGCTGTGACTAGATATCCCAGAGTGGGGTGGTTCAAAAGGGGTGGGGGGTTCCTGTTATAGGGATGTAAAGTGAATAAAAATAAATGAATAAATGAATAAATAAATAAATTAATAAATTAAATCTGGAAAATGAGAATTTACTTGAGTTTTAATAAAAAGCAAGACTTTCAAATTAGAGAAATTATTATATTATGATTTCCAGTTATGTTGAGAAATTTGAGACAAATATATGTATAACTATATACTTACAGTTATTAAATGTATGATAATTTATTGTTCTTATATATATATAGTACAATATATGGATTCAAAGAAAACCACATGTGTGAATATATACTTGCTAAAAATACTTTTTTTACTTAGAATCTTTTTTCTTTGTAATTCTATGTCCCCAGAGACTTGAAATCCTACAAGTTATCTATAAAATTACATTAAAAGATGTGTTTGTTTTTTACTTATTCTTTTTTATTGGATATTTTATTTATTTACATTTCAAATATTATTTCCTTTCATGGTTTTCCCTCTGGAAAACTCCTATCCTGTCCCTGCTCCTCCTGCTTCTATGAGGGCACTCCCCCACTCTTGCTATACTATCACTTTTGCAGCATAAAAAATTGAAAAGTCTCTGGTCGGTGGTGGGACACACCTTGAATCCCCAGCACTTGGGAGGCAAAGGCAGGCGGATTTCTGAGTTCAAGTCTAGCCTGGTCTACAAAGTGAGTTCCAGGCCAGCAAGGGCTACACAGAGAAACCTTATCTCAAAAAAA
>NW_022196895.1:18523096-18541242 GCF_008632895.1 Mastomys coucha | reverse complement strand
CAAAAAAAAAAACAAAAAACAAAAAACAAAAAGCAAAAATTGAAAAGCCAGGAAAACAAAGTTAATAATACTATGCATATTTAGATTTCTATGAATATTTAGTTCATTTTATTCCAGTGTTACTTTGTACATATAAATTTTTGCTTGTTAAGACACTTGAAGAAGATATGTATTTATCAATAGCTGGGTGAAACTTCAAGATGGCAACCTGTCATACACATTGCCATAGGTTACTTAATCATATTATTTTTTTGAGAATTCCTGTTTTGGACAATACTGTTGACTAGTTAGTCCAACAGCTTTATAAATAACCATTTCCCCTTTTTCTTGTTAAAACAGAGATTCTAACAACTGGTGTGTCTTTTTTTTTTGCTTTTCCCATGAATGTGATGAAATAAATGACAGTGTTGACTAGTGAGGAAATATTTTATTGAATACTATTTTTCTTCCTTGAAAAAGAGATGAGATGGATGAAGTCTTAGTCAACCAAGTTTCTATTCCTGGCTGAGTAGACAGAATAAACCTGGGGCCTTGGACATACCCACTGAGAGACAAGAATAGCTGAACCACTGCTTTTATTGTTAGCCATTATTTGAGTATTATTTGAAACTTGAGGCATTTTTAACTCAATAGGGGCCATTATTTTAACAAATAATAGACCCAAAATCTGCTTTAGACTTATGGAAAGTAATAGGAATGTAGACTAAGCTGTGCAAAAACATAGGAATTCTTTTAATTTTTTCTACTTCTAGTAGTTAAATATTGAAAAAAAATCTATAGTGAAAATATTTTATTTTCCTAACTCAATTCCTACGCTTTTCTAATCCAAAACATGTTTTTATTCATTTTTATTAGATAATTTCTTTATTTACATGTCATATGTTACCTCCTTCCCTGGTTTCTCCTCAGAAAAATAGGAAAGAAAAGAAGAGAAAAGAAAAGAGAAGAGAAGAAAACCCCTGTTTGCTCTCCCTTCCCCCTGCTCACAAACTCATCCTCTCCTGCTTCCTGGCCCTGGCATTCCCCTACACTGAGGCATAGAGCCTTTACAGGACCAAGAGCCTCTCCTCCCAGTGACCAACTAGGCCATCCTCTGCTATACATATGCTGCTGGAGCCATGAGTCCCACCGTGTGTACTCTTTGGTTGGTGGTTTAGTCCCTGGGACCTCTGAGGGTACTAGTTAGTTCACATTGTTGTTCGTCCTAAGGGTCTGCAAACCCTTCAGCTCCTTGGGTCCTTTCTCTAGCTCCTTCATTGGGGACCCTGTACTCAATTCACTGGATGGCTGTGAGCCTCAACTTCTGTATCAGTTGGGTACGGTCAGAGCCTCTCAGGAGACAGCTATATCAGCCAGCACTTACTGACATCCACAATAGTGTCTGAATTTGATGATTGAATATGGGAACACCCTGAGATTCCACCTCACACCAGTCAAAATGGCTAAGATCAAAAACTCAGGTGACAGCAGATGTTGGTGAGGTTATGGAGAAAGAGGAACACTCCTTCATTGCTGATGGGATTGCAAGCTGGTACAACCACTCTGGAAATCAGTTAGGCGGTTCCTCCAGAAATTGGACATAGTAATACCAGAGGACCTACCTATACCACTCCTGGGCATCCAGAAGATGCTCTAACATGTAATAAGGACACATGCTCCACTATGTTCATAGGAGCCTTATTTATAATAGCCAGAAACTGGAAACAACCAGAAGAATGGATACAGAAAATGTGGTACATCTACACAATGGAATACTACTCAGTTATTAAAAACAAGGAATTTATGAAATTCTTAGGGAAATGGATGGATCTGAAGAATATCATCCTGAGTGAGGACATATTTGAAGATGGAAAGATCTCTCATGCTCATAGATGAGTAGGATTAACATAATAAAAAATGGCCATCTTACCAAAAGCAATCTATAGACTCTATGCAATCCCAACACAATTTTTTTAAAGATCTTAAAAGAACAATTATCAACTTCATATGGAAAAAACAAAATCTTAGCACAGCCAAAATAATCCTGAACAGTAAAAGAACTTCAGGAGGAATCACCATTCCTGACCTCAAGCGGTATCTGAGAGCAATAGCGATAAAAACTCCATGGTATTTGCATAGGAGCAGACTGGTTGATCAATGAAATTTAATTGAAGATCCAAAAATAAATCCACACAATATGGACAATTGATTTTTGACCATACCATACAATGGAGAAAAAGAAAGTATCTTCAACAAATGGTGCTGCTCTAACTGCATGTCTGATGTAGAAGAAAGCAAATAGATCCATGTTTATTACCCTATACAAAGCTCAAGTCCAAGTGGATCAAGTGTATCAACATAAAACTGGATGTACTAATTCTCATAGAAGATAAAATGGGAGAAGGGGGAATATTTCTCCATTTCTGATGGGACTGCAAATTTGTACAACCACTCTGGAAATCAATCTGGCTGTTTCTCATAATTGAAATGAGTTCTATGTGAAGACCCAGCTATACTGCTCTTGGGTATATAACCAAAAGATTCTCCACCATACCACATGGACAGGTCCTCCACTTTGTTCATAGTAGTTTTATTCATAATAGCCTGAAACTAGAAACAGCCCAGATATCCCTCAACCAAAGAATGGATATAGAAAATGTGGCTCATTAACACAATGGAATACTATTGAGCTATTAAAAACAAGTACATCATGAATTTTGCAGGAAAATGGGTAGAACTAGAAAATATCCTGAGTGAAGTAATGCAGAACCAAAAGGACATCCATGGTATGTATTCACTAATAAGTGGATATTAGCCATAAAGTACAGAATATTTATTATACACCCAAAAGAAACAATTAAGTTAAACAAGAAAGAAGGTCCAATAAAAAATGCTTGAATCACAATTAGAAGGGGGAACAAAAATAATCATATTAGGCAGAGAGAGGGAGGGAAGTAGGTAGTAAAGGCCCCTTAGAGGCTGCACTCCTTCCTCCTGTTCTTCCATAAGAGTCCCCAAGTTCCATCTACTGTTTGGCTGTGGGTGTGTCTGCATCTGTCTGAGTCAGATGCTGGGTGGAACCTCTCAGAGAACAGCTATACTAGACTCCTGTCTGCAAGGACAACAGAGTACCATGTGACTCACAGCACTGGGGATATTGAACCTGAACAGGTACCTTCTGTACCAGGCAGGAACCCCAGGGGAGCAATCGGGACACCAACCCACCCACAGAACCTTCAACCCAAAATTTGTCCTGTCTACAAGAAATGTAGGGACAGGGGATAGAGAAGAAACTGAGCAATACAGATTTTTGCCACTTCACCCAACTTATGCAACGCTGGGGATCTAGCCATGGCTCCGTGCATACTCGTCAAGCACTCTGAAAAAATGATCCACATTTATTGCATATAAGGAAGAATTATAGAGGATACATATGTGCCAATCAATAGATAATAGTAACACGCTGAATACAATTTGTAAAGAGTAAGATCATGTCATTTAATAGGCAAGTAAGTAAAAGACATTATGTATAACTACCAAATGGCAAAAATAATGTGAAAATAGGCTAAATGTATAGGAAAATTAATTAAGCATACTGAGTCAAAAGGGACAGAAAGAATCAAGTGATTCCATCATTTCTGGGAAATGTTAAATTAAAAAAAATATGCATATAGGTGTTGTGTCTGAATACATTTGTGCACCACACTCATGCAGTATTGTTAAAGGCCAGAAGATGGATCTCCAGGAACTGGAGTTAGAGTTAGTTGTTAGCTATCATGTAGGTACTGGAAATGGGATCACAGTCATTTATAAGAGTAGCAAGTGCTCTTAACTACTGCCATGTCACTCCAGCCTTAAAATGTTAAATTTTCCAGAGCTGAAAAAATTAGAAATGGAGTCCTTAGAGTAGCTTGTAAAAATCTGCCTTTCATTATTATTATTTTTGTACTTCAGTCTTACAAGACTGTCAGCACATGTTTATTACTTTCCCAAAAGAACAAAAACAAAATTAAAGAAATGTAAAAGTGGAAGAACTGATCTGGAAGAAGAAGACTTCTCTCTATTCACCTGCAGAAAGATAGAAGAAAGTAGAACTAGCAGGGGCTGCCTTCTAGATGAAGACAGGCAGGAACTCAAGAATATTTGTGATGGGATCACACTTCTCCCAGGGAATTATTAAGGCAGTGAAGGGAACCTAGGCTTTTCAGGTAACTAGAGGTGACATGGGTGAGAAGGGGAGCTAAAGGGGGAAACAAAAGACATTGTTCAGAGATGACAGCCACCATGTCTAGTATTAGTTACAACTCAAAGATTTGCTTCCTTTAATATTTTTTTTTACAGTTAACGAATTTGTTTACTTACTTATTTGTCCATGTTTGCATGCATGTGTGTGGAACGTGGACATGCTACGACACTTGTGTAGAGGTGAGAGGATAATTCGCAGGCATCTGTGCTACAGTTTCACCACATGGACCCTCAGGTTTCACAGCAAGGGCTTTCACCTCTGGGCATCTCACCAGACCCACACACACTTTTCAAGAGATGTCCACAGTACAGGAGAGTGTAGGTTTTCTTCTGTGGCTCATCGTCCCCTCCCTCTTCTGTTGAACATTACACACTAAGGCAAAATGGCTTTGCAACCACAATATTACAAATATATATTATATTCTTAGTAAGTAATGTTTTTATTAAATATAGAACCACATTATGATCTCAAATGAAATTGCCTGTTGATGAATGTTTTGTCCTCTTAAATCAAAGTTATTTCTGCCACTGAACATTGCTGAGACTGGAATAGATACCTAAAAATAAAAGAATCTCTCATATCTCTTTTCCTCTCTCCCTCCTTCTCCCCTTTCCACCTCTATCTTTCTCTTTTTGGGATACTATTTAGTGCTTTTTAGAACTGGTAAACAGAACCCAAAATTTGCTTAAGGCAAATTTCTCTAATTATGTATTAAACAGACTTCTGTTCTTTATATGACTGCCATTGTTAATGAACAGAATTAATCTACTGTCCTTTATTAATGCCTTAAAATATATATAATGTTTTCCTTAAACCTCCAGAGCTGTTACAGTTCAGGGTTCTTGTAACATTTACTACCCTTGCTATATTTAGTTTAGGACTGTAAATTTCGTGTATGACACTGTTTAATTTTTGGAGTTCCTCTCCTGCAATTAAAGTATACTAGGGTGAAAATAAATTTGAGAGTAGGGGATAGGGTAGTAAGGGTGGTAATCTGTCTGGACTTTTGAGGATAGAGTGGAATGGAAGCTGCATGATTTGGGAACCATCCAGATGCTGAGACGCATACAGTAAAACAAGACTTCTTCAAACATGCTTCCAAATGTTTGGAACTTGGAGTCGTTTTTGCATCTTCGAATTTGGCTTCAAAGTCTTGGGTCTGGAAGACATCTTGAATATTCATTTTTATCAATCACAGAAGGAAGTGGAGAGATATCAGGCTTGGAAAAGGTTCTGGACATTTTAAATATGTACCTAATTAAAAAATTTCTGGAAGTATTCTGAATATCAAATACTTTGAGTCCTCATTCAACAAAGAGGTTGAATATTAAGTCTTTGGAGATTTGGTTTGTGAAATTTATAAACAGGAACATTAAAGATTAGCTGTCATTTAGATGACTACTTACAACAAACTAAAAAGCAGTAGAAGGAAGATGAAAGTATAAAAAGGAAAGTTTAGTGGCAGACTATGGGGGATCATAAAGAATTGTCATACATGGTATTCCGTATCTGTAATCCCAGAACTCAGCTGTCTGAAGCCAGAGGACCATGGGTCAGAGGCCAGCTTGAGTGACACAGGGAAAGTCTGTCTCAAAAGGATACATAATCTACATAATCAATAAATATCACTTTTAAGTTTTTATAAATTTTACTTTTAAGGTGTGTGTGTATGTGTGTGTGTGTGTGTGTGTTTATGTGTATACATGAATATGAGTGCCAGTATTGGAGGAGGCTAGAGGTGTCTGATCTGGATCCGGAGTGATTGTTAGCTGTAGGAACTCAGCTCTTCTGACAAAGTCGTGAGCACTTTTAACTTTTGACAAGTTTCCATAGCCCCATAACACTACTCTTTATGAGCCAGAATTAACCCAGTGCAGTTTTTCATCCTGCACTGGCATACCTTGAAGTTGACAGTAGGAATTTTGGTAGTAAGGCCTACTAGTAGTCACCCTGGGTCAATAGAGAAGACTTGACTCTTATTCCCATTCCAACATTTTTCTGCTTGTTCTCTGCTAGTACACCTTACAAGTGTGCACAGTGTGCGAATCTTGCGTGTAATCTCCAGATAGTGATACTTGTGTCTTCATAGCCTGGTGGTGGTTGCAAATAATTTCTCTTTCTGAACATTCCCAGTGTCTTGTCTCCACCCTTCAAGGATGTCTTGGTGGAAGAAAAGCTGAGCCTCCCCTGTGAGTCTCGCCGTTCCCGTTCCCTTGACTGTAGAGCTACAGTCAAGAAAGGTTTCACAGGCCAAGAACCAGACAAACACACACTTCATCATGTATTTTTCCTCAATTCTCAGCAATTAAAATCTTGTTTTGCTTGCTTTCAAAGGCTTTAAAAAAGGAAATGCCTCATCTGTTTTGTCCACTTTATTATATATGGTAAGAAAAAAAATTCCTTTAGCATACACACATCGGGGTTTGAGGCAATTTTTCTTCAGACTTTAAAATTTTAACAAATAATTATACATTTCTCTCTCTCTCTCTCTCTCTCTGCAAGTCATAAAATTCTTCATGAGCATTCTTTAAAAAGTATGTTACTTTATAACTTAAAATATCCTCATCTAGCGAATGATTGCTACAGGAAAGCAGATCTTTTTTTTTTTTAATCACATGTTTCTGTGTGGGTGTAAGTTCACATAGACAGGCCTTGGGAGAGGCCAGAGATACCTGGTTTAGAGGAGCTTCTGATGGTTATGCCTGTGTGGGGACGCATGTCTAATTCTTGTATAGGTAGCCCTTTCTAGGTGGGCTACGACAGCAACTAAGGTCTGCACTCGGCAACCATCTAGCATGGATTGGAATATTGTTCACTCTTATATAGCAGAGCTTGATTTTGCTAGACTCAGCCCCCTGAATATCTTCTTGCTTGCTCCTTTGGACAACATTTCTATCTCTGAGAACCACTGACAGACTCTTTGCTGCTAAAATACATCCAGTATTTTAACGTATGTGCAGAAATGCCTGCGTTTTCTTTCCATGTCTGGCTAATTTCATTTAAGGCTCCCTTCTTTCAGGTTCATCCACATTGTGGCAAGTGGCAATGTTCCCCTTCTGGGGAAGGCAGGATAAAGCACACCAATTCATTTGTGTGTGGTGGCCTCCGTAACACCTATGGTTGTTGCCGTTCCCTGAGGAAGGACGTGCAGGGCATAGCATGCAGATCTTCTCATAGCTCTCATCTATTGGCTACTGGAGGAAAAGCATCACAAAGGAAAATCAGCTCAGGAAAAAGCATAGCCTAGACCATTCTGGAGGGAGTCAGACAGGCTCTGCTAAGTCCGCTCCCTGTGGACCTCCTAACCCTGCAGCATTAAGTTATGGCTATGTGAGCAAAATGGTGTTTACCAGGGACGTTCGTTAGAAACTGAGAGCCCTGGTTGTTCAGCATAAACCGTTGTTTGCACAAATCCTTTAGGTCCAATGAGTCATTCTTATCAATTATGGAATGGTGGGAACTTTCTTGAAATGGTATTCCCAGACCCTGGCCAAGAGCTCACCTTACAAGGTTCTAAGTATAACAGTCTCTGGCCTATTAGGTTAACTATTCTGTATAATTCGATATCTCTAATTTATTCCCCAGAGACATACAGAAGCTAAAATGGCACCAGACATGCATTTTGAGGACAATGAACCTCTGTTGCATTTCTTTCCCTGAAAAAGTTTATGTTTTTAAAATAACAAAAATGTATTGCATAATATTTATCTTTCAAATAATTGCATGATATACTGATACCGAAGGAAGCAGATAATTACACAGTTGAGCCTCATTATATCAGGATGTCAACTCCGGTACTTTGCCTACTTGCTAGAAAGTAACTGGGATTTCAAAATTCACTCTCCGCTTTCACGGTCATTTGCATCAGGCAGAGAATGGTGAGAAATTTGAGCCAAGCACAGTTGAGGCCAAACAAGCTGGGCTCTGCCTTCTCAGCATTCAGGGAGGATGGTGGAAAGACAGGAAGAGCAGCCCCTAGGTTGCAGGACCTTGCCAGCTCCCCAGCCAGGTGGGCTGACTCTGATTTCTTGCTTGGGTTCATGTTTCTGGAACATCAAGTTAGTTGACACTTCTGAACATTATTTTCTCTTTTCCAAGTTGAAAAAAAAAAAGTAGAACCAGTTAGAACCAGTTAGGATAAGTTTGTTTTAGAATTTAGATGGCTCTATATTTATAGACATAGTTATAGATTAGAAAGACACACACACACACACACACACACATGTACACACGCACATACACACATGTACACACAGAACCACTAGAAGTGGTTCAGTATTCATGAATTCAATGTTCTCAACAGCTTAATAGAACATAACTACTGTGAATAATGAGAACCAACTGTGTATATTTTTATCTCATTCTTTTATTATGTGCCAAATTTTCTTCTTGCTGAAATCTGTGCTTTATGGGTTTTAGTGTGTTCAATAATGGTAAGATGTCTTAACCTTTTTATTATAAACTGATTTAATTTTATCCTCTTTTGGAATAATAATTAGCTGGTATCAAATTTAGCTCTAGGCGGGTAATTTGCATATGGGATTCCATTTCCTCCTGGTGTGACTGGACTGAGAGAAAGCTGCTAGGTGGAGTCAATCAGTCTTTCCGGTGTTCTCTAAATCATTGCCCTTTGATGTTTTACAGCTATCCTGTAACGTGCCTGTGCTTTGATATTCTATTTGTATTTTCACTTTTTATTTGATATTTCCTGCTAAACATTTAGCCTGCTACTAACTGGAGTATTAATGAGCTTATATTTGAAAATGTCTTTAGTGTCATCTCTTAAAATCTTGCTTGCTTTTCTATCAATTTTTCTTTGGCAGCTGAGCCCAGAGGCCAAACTGGCCCATTGCCTACTGTTACGAATGAACTTTTGTTGGCGTGTAGCCACCTGTTTGTTTTTGAATTTTCCACAGCTGCTTTGGCACTGATGTGGCATAGGACTGAAGCTATCTGGCCTGTGACATTTGGAAAGTTTAATTCTCTCATTTTTTTTTCTTTTTCAGAAAAAACCATTGGTTCATCCCTAAGCCAGAGTTTCTCTTAAAGTTGTGTGAAAGCAATATTCATTAGAAACATTCCAACATTCTCCCTATACTTTTTTAAGATTTGTTTTATTTTTTCTCTTTTTCCATGCAAAAAAACCTGTTACTTTTTTTATAGGAACAATTTCTTAGTTTTCTACTAGAAATTGGTAACTTTTCTAGTAGCAAAGTTAACCTAGTTAACTCCTAGAACTTAAACTCTATGAAGGTAATTAATTTTTTTGTTTTTGTTTGTTTGTTTTTGTTTGTTTGTTTGTTTTGTTTCTGTTTTTTCAAGACAGGGTTTCTCTGTATAGTCCTGCCTATCCTGGAACTCACTCTGTAGACCAGGCTGGCCTCGAACTCAGAAACCTGCCTGCCACTGCCTCGCAAGTGCTGGGATTAAAGGCATGGGCCACTACTGCCTGGCGAAGGTAATTATTTTTAATCCTGCTTTTCCTACGGTATTCACCAAGGCTTGTGTCTGTGTGTAGACATTTGCTATATGTCTGAAATATTTGTTGAACATCTAGAACTCTAGCTATAATTATCTGAGTATTTTGCGTAAGCTGTTCTAAAAGTTTTATGTCAGCAGTAGCAAATTATTTCTGAATTGCCAATTATTTTCCCTTGGTAGTCAATATTAAACTTAGGGCTTTGTGCATACTAATCAAGAGCTCTATTGTTGATCTACAGTCGGTGGCTTTCATGTATGTCTGAGCACCGCATGTGTAGTGCTGAAGAAGGCGGGGGGTGTCATATTCCCTAAAACTGGGGGGACCATAGCCATGAGGAGTCCTCGGGAACCATAGGTCTTCAGTCTTTGTTTTGTTGCTGTTGTTGTTGATATTGTTGTTTTCTTTGTCTTGGATTTCACTTTACTCTTTGCCTCTCTTGTATTAAGTGTCTCTTTATGGTGGACCTCATCCACCGCTGCCTAAACATGCTGTGATGTTTCCCAACTTGCTAACACCCTCCTTTATCTCACATATTTCTCTATCACGGTCTTTTGTTACACTGGTGTGACCATGCAGTTTTATTTCTCCAGAGTGGTATACCTGACATTCATAGGGTAGTTGTCCAATAGTGTTTTGTTACTGTGGCAAAGTACAGAGGAAAAAAACAGGAGAAAGATTTATCTCCTTTCCTTTGGATTTGCCTCTACTGCATCACTATCAAGTTGGGAACTTTTTGGAGTCAATACACCGTGGCAGAGGCATGTGACAGGCAAAGAGAGTGAAAAGAAAGCCAGAGTTCACGACCTACACTGAGCCTTTCAGAAAATCTGATTACCCTTCCTTGAAATATTTGTTCAGTATCTTAGCATTTACTACCCTCACTGTAGCTCATGGACACTTCAGCCAAATGTGCCCATAAGCTGCTACTTCCTCTAGTCATGCTTTTCATATCTTGACCCCTTACATCTTACTTTGCACACACTTGCCAAAATGTTCCTTTTAAAATAGAAGGGGATTTTCTACTCCTGCTCATAAGCTCCCAGCAATTTCTTATCACCCTATCACGATTAAAGTAAAATCCAGATATTCCACCACTGAGTGACTTGGTCCCGGCTGCCCTGCCAAAGCTTTGCAGTTCTTGCTTCAGCTACCTGTCTGCTTATTTGATGCTATTTTCTAAAGCGTCACTCAATACTTTCCAGATCCACCACTCCAATTTTCTGCTGTAAGAGCACCCCTTTGGGGCTGGAGAGATGGCTTGGTGGTTAAGAGCACTGAGTGCTCTTTCAGAGGTCCTGAGTTCAATTCTCAGCAACCACATGGTGACTCACAACCATCTATAATGGGATCCGATGCCTTTTTCTGGTGTGTCTGAAGAGAGCAACAGTGTGCTCACATACATAAAATAAATCTTTTAAAAAAAGAGTACCCTTTTTTCCCACTCTCTCTCAAGTAGGTTTCAGCAATATAGAACAAGATGATATCAGTGTAACACAAAGTTGCCTTAGGTGGTTGTAGGATTCTTAGGAGTCAGGAGCCAAAATGGAAGGAAGACAGTTATGTAACCATTTCCATAAGAATGAAATATATTGTGACACAGCTTGCTCAGAGGGCATAGGAACCCACTCTAAAATAACAATAATAATCAGACCCCATATAAAATCATCTCCCATCCAGCAGGTGTCGCAGCCTCCTCGTAGCTTTCAGCTAGGGCTCATATTGTCTAAACTGCTGGCTCAATGACTGTCCTACGACTTTATAATTTCATCACATTCTTCATTGTGTGAACCCTTGACAGCTCTGTTGAGGCAATAAGTGGAGCTTACTTTGCTTTAGCCCTTGGTTAAACTTCACTATATGTTTAGGGGACCTGCCAATGGTGGTGTCAGTAATTCCACATCGTGTGGTGTCACAGGTGTAAGATTTTACGTGGTCTGCCTATCATCTTAACTTCTCTTGAAGCCCAGAAAATTTGAGTGACTTTTTCTTTTGCCAGAAGTTTTGCCTTCTGCTGCTAGAATAAATATATCAGAGCACTAGAACGACTCACCTTATTTTTCTCTGGGTCTGAATCTTTGCAACTCCCTCAACTGACCACACTCCATCCCAAATAGCCTTATGACCATGCTCTCTACCCTTCCTCTAAAGGACACCTTCCCTAAGAGCCCTTCCTAATGACGTGTTTATAACAACAACCGACCCAATATTCTCTGCCTCCTGCCCTCTTTGGATTGTCTCCTGAACTTTTGAGGTTATGTCTTTATTTGCGTGTGGATTAACTCTTTCCCACAGTACAAATTCCATCACAACAGAGCTTTCTGTGTTGTTCATTGAAATCCAAATATTTGGCAAATAGCTAAACAAACATTTATTGATTAAACAGATGACTCTGGTCGACAAGTATCTTCCTGTTCTAAGGAGAATTGCCACCTTAAATAGCTGTGCTGCAGATTGCATTGGAAAAATTGTTTCTCATTTTAAGCTACATATTACATAAAAGAAATTATTTTTAAACCTAAAAGTTAATTTCATGAGTTAACAGTCAGCTACAAATCAATGGTAACTATGTAAATATAATTACTAAACTTTTAACTAAAAGGAATTGTCTTAAATGCCTAATGACATCATTAATAATTTTATGCCTTCATAGGAAAGTCATGTCTTTAAATCAGGAAAATTAAGTCTGACTACAGCTATGCACAGATTTCTTCAATTGTTAATATTTTAGCTTGTTTATTGCAGTGTGTGTGCATATGTGTGTGTGGTGAGTTTATATGTGTGTGGTGTATACACACATATGAATGCATGTGGGTTAATGTATATACTGGGGAAAGGGCAATCACAGGTCTCATTCCTCAGGAGCTAGCCTTCTACAGAGCTGCCCTGGCACCTGCCACCTTGTTTAATTATTCCTTCTGCTTGAAAGGTCTTCTCTGTGATGCAGGTGGGAAAGGAGAAGCTTTCAAGGTAGTGGTGGGTAGAGAGCAGAGGAGGAGGGGAAAGGTGTGGGACACTCAGCTGAAGTGGAACCAGTGTGTCGACCGCCTGACACACACACAGACACACACACACAGACACACACAGACACATAGACACACAGACACACACACACAGACACACAGACACAGACACACAGAGACACAGAGACACACAGACACACAGAGACACACAGACACACACACACAGATACAGAGACACAGAGATGCACAGATGCACATACACACACACAGACACAGAGACATACAGACACACACACAGAGACACACAGACACAGACACAGACACGCACACACAGAGACACACAGACACACAGAGACACACAGACACACACACAGACACACACAGACACACAGAGACACACAGAGACACACAGACACACAGACACACACACACAGATACAGAGACACAGAGACGCACAGATGCACATACACACACACAGACACAGAGACATGCAGACACACACACAGACACACGCACACAGAGACACACAGATGTACACATACACACAGATACACACACACAGATACACACATACACAGACACAGAGACACACAGACACATAGACACACACACACACACACACACACACTTCTCAAAGAAAATAATATATTATAATCCCAAGTAACTATCAAAGGGAAGCTTTCACATGAATACTGGATCAACAGAGGAGCAGTTAGCCTTGGAGGTAGGGATGTTGTTTACAGCTCTTCCTTAGTACAAAAAGTTATTCACATTCTCAAATGACATACTAGCTGGTCATCTTCTAGAAAATCCTACTCAGATAATGAATGCCTCCCTCATCAAGACATCATGTGGCCTTCTCTCAGAGATTTGAGAAATATCTCCTTCAGTAATGCTTGGCTGCTGTGGACCAAAACATCTTTTCTGGTAGTTTTCCTGAAATGTAAGTTTTACTTCTAGTTCTTCAAGGTCCCACTGATTTTAAAAACAAGACACAGTAAGAACCAACAAACATTTAGATTGAGAGTATAAAGAAACTCTAAAGGTCTGCATTTCCCATACATCTGCTAGGGTGGTCTGCAGGCTAACAGAGGCTGTCATTTGGCTGACTGGATTCCACAGCTTTCTGTACTACTAATGGCAGTGGTGTTCCAGGCAAACATACCTTCTATTTCCTTATGTATAAAAATGATATTGTAAGTAAGCTCAAAGATAATCAAGGTGACAAGTAAGTAAATACGTGAATTAAAAATATGTAGAATAAAGCTGGAGGTAGTAGTTCATGCCTTTAATCTCAAGGGTTTGGAGGCCAAGGCAACCAGATTGGTGTTAGTTGAAGGCCAGTGTTGTCTACACAGCAAGAAGGATAGGCCAAAGAAGGATATACAGTGGTACCCTGTCTCAAACAAAAATATTTTTTTTCTTTTTTTGTATTTTTTTTATTAGATGTTTTCTTTATTTACAATATCTCCTTTCCCAGGTTCCCCCCCCAAAAGAAAAAAGAAAAAGAAAATAAATAAAATAAAATAAGAAAAAATAAAAATAAAAAACAAAATTAAAACAATCCCTTGTTTCCTCCCCCCTCCGCCTGCTCACTACCCCACCCTCTCTATTGTGAATATCAGCAAGTACTGGCTGACAGGAAGCAAAAATATTTTAAAGCATTGTTTGTTATGATAAATATCCACTCGGAGTACTGAGGTTTTGCTATGATCCATTTTTCCTCTTAGGTGATGTTGCAGATTATTGGAGATGTGAAATGAAGAATTGTAAAAAGTCACAAAAGCATATTAGTCAAACACAGAGCCACCTGGCATGTAAATAGGAGAGCAATCCCTTGCCTTTAATAGCAAGTTTAAAGGAATATTCATTGTTTTTTTTTCTTTTCAACTAAGTTTCCTGAAAGATACCACCAGCCTCAGAGCATCTTTTGACCCCAGAATTTTTAAGTTACTTGCATACATACCACAAGGGGAAATGTAGCTTCAAAAAAATTTTTCCTTTTTAAATTTATTAATTTTCATTTTATGTTCATGGCTGTTGGAACTGCGTGTATAGAGCTCTGGGCACCACATGTGCAGTGTTCACAGAGGCCAGAGGAGGGCATCAGAACCCTCGGAACTGGTATTACGGAAGGTTGTGTGCTGCACTGTGCTGCTGAGATCTCTGGAAGAGCAGCTGGTGAGTGCTCTTAACCAAGGAGTCATCTCTCCAGCCCCTGGAGTGGAAACTTTTAATGTACTTTAATAAGTAGATATAAAACGACGCATGCCCTATTAATATCAGGAACTGCTTTTGAATCTTCATATTATTAACAAGAATAATTAATGAAATAAATGTCCGCCTGTATAGTAAACAAATGACATTTCTATCATAAAAACTTATCTTGAGGCCTGGTGATTTGGTCATAAAAATTGTCTTGAAGCTGAAACCTGGCATATGCTATGTTCATTCGCAGTAGGAAAGGTTTCTAATTATTTAGAAAATTTCATCATTATATTCTGAGAAGCAGGAAAATCACTGGTTTTATATATCTAATTTATTGAAGTCTAATGTTAAGTAGAGTATTTTTGCAATGGAAATATTTTTGTATTAAAAGTTATGATTAAATATTAAGGCTGTAATGTAACACATGTGCATAAACTTAATGGGAATTCTAGATTATAATTAACTTGGCAGTAGCAAGTTTTGGCAGATAGAACATTTGAAGGGCAAACAGGATGAGCAGCAGTAGCTGCTGCTTCGGCCATCACTCCACAGGGGGCTTCATTAGGAATAATTCTGTAGATGCTGTTTGTAAAATGTGTAACCTTTAAGTACAATAATTAGAATTAGTCTAAGATTCAAGTTTGAGAAAATGACTGGAAATATATTTGCTGCTATAGAAACTTGGCTTTTGATGATTCTGAGTTAGAAAAATATGTGTGCCGAGTGAAGACTTATGTTGCTTAACACAGTATGTTATTTTGGCATACTGTGTTGTTGGAACTATAAACTCAAATTCCTGACAGTAATTGCAATACAAATATGGATATTTGAAACTGGGTATTGAAAATTATGTCTACTCACCTTTATTATATATAAAATGTTGTATATATTATATGTGTGTAATATGCAATGTAAAATGTATATTGTATACTATATATTGTATATAATTGTTATTATATTGTATATATTATATATACAATTATGCTTAAATTTAGATATACTTATATATAACATATTGTATATGCAATATAATATATTATACATTTGATATTATATATATTACATATCACACACGGGTAAGTGTGTATGTGTGTGTGTGTATGTGTGTGCGTGTGTGTGTGTGTGTGTGTGTGTAGCTCTCTGAGTAGAAATTCTCCAATCATTTAAGTGACAAGTATAGCTATTTTATTGGTCACGTGAACACCAGTTCAAACTGATGGTTTTATAACTGTATTTAACTGATTAAGAGTAGGCTAAGATGTTTTAGTAGTTTCTCAAATTACTTGTGCTTACTCATCTCAGAGTACTTGCGAAGCTCCCTCCCCCATGTATACTGTCATAGATAGAAGTGATACGTTTTCTGTCTTATCCTGCTCAGCATCCATGCCACAGACACTTGGACTGTAGATTTCATAACTAGGCAGCCTTTCTAAATGCTCCTGCCTTCTCAGGAGCCCTCTATCTCTCTCCAGGAGGGCAGCAGACTTGACAAAGCTCCTGATGAAGTTCATTCCTTTCTATATCTAGGAGAGACTTAACCATAGAGTCGGGCTATCTCATGTCCTCATCTAGAATTATTTTGTTGCAATTCCTACTATATTGTTCTGGGCTTAAACTCCTCTTTTTGGGAATTGTCATCTTCCTAGGTTTTGACTAGAAAGAACTATCCTGTAACTTCTGCTTTTGGGTTCTTTCCCCACATTTCTGCCATTTCCTTGAAGCCCTCATCCTAAATTTTGGTCCGTTTTTGGTTAGGTGGATTCAGGACGCTTTCTTTAACCCTTGCCTAGAAGGATGCATAGGCGATTCTACAATTTGAGAGTAAAGGGGTCTATCCAGAATTTAGGGCTATTTTGGTATATATTTGGTATATATATGAGTGTATATCACAGAAATTTGTACTGATATCTACAAAACCCCTGAATGGTACCAACATATAGCAGTCAGAGCAAGATCTCGGAAAATGGCAGGTAATGGGTGAATCCCCGGGAACTTGTTTCTCTGATGGGTGCACTGTGTATTCACAGTGCAGGATGGTCTGCTTAGTCTGAGCTCCTTACATGCTGGACCCTTCCAGACCTCAAGGTAGTCTTAGCTTTTCTACAGCTGGTAGCTTTCTTAGATGTTTTCCCAGACTAGATTGACATGATGCAAACACTTGATTGTTTCTTCTGTATTCGCCACTATTCTCTTGCTGTGGCAAAAGAAACAACAATGACAACTTAAGAGAGGGAGGGTGTATTTTGGCACCTAGTTTGAGAAGAATGCTGTCCATGATGGCAAGGAAAGCATGCAAGAAGGAACATGAGGTGGTTGGTCACATTGAAGTCTGAAAGCCGAAAGTGATGAATGCTGGTGTCCAGGTCAGCTTTTCCTTAACTCAATATGAAACTCCAACCTATGGAAGACAATGCTGTCCATAATTAACACGTGTTTCTGCCTCATCAGAACCTTTCTGAAAATCCTCCTGTAGATCCATTTAGAGTGTGTTTTTGTATATTGCAAATCCAATACAACTGCCAATGACATCTTATGGCCACATTATCTATTCCTTAGCAGGAGTCCCACCTGAAGAAAAGATTGTTTATATTCTTACTATTTTCTTACTATTTCCCTCCTACACCTACAGGGTTGTTAAGAGCACTTTGCTTTGCTGGTGTTTTGGAGAAAAAAAATGTGGGGAAAGCAATAACCCATTTGCTATCTACCAGTAATCATCATTCATACCTTCCTATAAAATAGGCTGAGTAAGAGCTTGTAAAATGTGCTGATTTGAGTCACAGTGGGGTTGACTATCACTGTATTCATTACCAACTGTGTGGCTCTTGGGCAAGGTATGAGATCTAAGCCACACTGGCTAAGAAAATGAGGTAAGAACTATTCATTATGCAGATCTGAGAACAGAAAAGTGCCCTGCCTGATTTATGTTCGTGATGAGGCAATGGTCAGTTGTGGAGACTGCCCTGGTTATTGCTCATAAACCTCTCCAGGAAAGCAAAGCAGCTGCAAATAAACTTAGAAATTAGCAAGTGGCCATTTTCATCTGTCTTTGCAATAGCAAAGCTAAGAGCCTTTTCATTTTCTTGCACTGCTTTATCACATTGATTGAGAGATAATTCAGGAGATTTGTTTGTGAGAGTTGAGTCTTATGTATGTATTGATCCACAGTACTGTTGTTTGAGAACTTTGTACATGCATACAATGTGTTTTGATCAAGTCCTTCCACCCCACCCCCTCCTCGCTCCCTCCCCCATTTTGTCCTAGCTTTTAA